>NC_056738.1:176952763-177120263 GCF_019279795.1 Protopterus annectens
TAAAGGCAAGTGCAGTGTTGATAAAACTACCCATTTTGAAGCCATGTTTCACTGACTGGAGCCCATAGTATTCAATACATTATTTCAAGTTAAGAAAGAGTTGTTTAGACTTTATGAAACATGGGGCAATAACGAATCTGGCCCAAAGGAGCCCAGGTGGTTCTCAGGGCCTGATTTGGAATGGGTATTGTGTCAGAGGACTTCCAAAGGTCTGGAAATATAGCATTTTAGAGAGAGAGAGAGAGAGAGAGATATGATATGCCAGACAGCAATACTGAAAAATTATTATAGGCTATAAAGAATTAGGAATTTAGGATACAGTCCCGTCAGGCAAGCCCATAGTTGAGGATGTTACTGTGGCAGACAAGAATGGCTTTTTTTCTTTTTGCTCTTCAACTGAAGGGATGAGGGGTTAGAGTGCCAGATCAGCGGGAGGCAATGGGCACTTGAGTCAGACAGCTATGGCTCTCCCCATAAATAAGTTACAGTTGGCCATAAGGACTAATAATAAAAGATAGTGTTAGTAACAATGAACAAGGAAATGGACAAGAGATATATATCGGGTCAATATTAATTCCCATTCAAAATTATTTGTATTGATTTTTCATGGTAAAAAAATCATAATGCTTAATGACCACATACAGCAAAATATTTCAGCACAGACATAATAGCATACATTACAAACTGCAGTAATTTCTAGAAAATACATAGAAGAGTACATATAGCATACATAGGTCATGTGTACCCAAATTCACTGAGTATAGAGAGTACCCAATCCCAAACACTGACTCTTTCACATAGCTTGGTAGTTTTGTGTAAGATCTTGTGGCCATACATTCAGAAAGTTAATTAAGTAAAAACAAATTGGCCATAGGAAGCTTGAAAGGGAAACTCCAAAATATGAGCATTGTTATATCTTAATAGTTTAGAATACATCTTCATGTGGTTTGTCACTCACACAAATGTTTCTGAAAATATGCCAGAAGGAAAGTTTTCATTTGCTACTGCACTGAGATTAACCCAGTAAATTGCAATACAGAATACAACCAAAGAACATAAGACAAATAAGATGGACTTAAGACTGAAATTTAAATGTCCTAGAATTGCCTGTCGTCAAGTTATGAAAGTCCAGGCTAAAAGCTATGCAAAATGTTGGTTTTCTCTGTCTCATAAAATATACTTAAGAGAAAGTCAGAGGAAATAGGTTACTTTTATGGTGGAAGTGAGATAAATACTAGAACAAATCACATATTAAATATACAATAGCTTAGTGAATATAACAGAACAGAATAGAACACAATTTTATGAATAAATCCATACTTTCCTCCATAGTGTTTTGTTCTCATGTGCCGAGTGAAATAACAGAATGCAAAAATGTACTGCCAAGTGAAATAGCAGAATGCAAAAATGTACTGCCGAATTTGATCTTTAAGACTGACACACAAGTCTTAGTATCTGAATTATTTAAGAGTAATACTTGTTTTAACTTTTAGTATTGTACATATTTTATCTGAATGAGAACTAATAAATTTTAATTTAATACTGATCCGTGTAATGTTAACAGCAGCACTGGGTCTTGGAAATGTATGTACGCATGTATTACATATGAATA
Source organism: Protopterus annectens (assembly GCF_019279795.1). Taxonomy (NCBI): domain Eukaryota; kingdom Metazoa; phylum Chordata; order Ceratodontiformes; family Protopteridae; genus Protopterus; species Protopterus annectens. The sequence goes on from NC_056738.1 coordinate 176,954,376, forward strand.
TTTGTAGGTATAGTGCACTTAACATAAAGGACTAATTTCAGGAACAGCCTCAGTGAATACAATCACAATACAGGCAGCCATGCCATTATTTGTAAATATTTTTACATAAATATGTATGAATAAGGCCATATACAGTATGTACAACTTAAGTAAAAACCCATTTGAGCGTACAGTTTGAAACAGTGTAAGAGGAGAGAGCAAAATGTGTGAGGTTGAAATGTTACAGCACAGATGATAGGACCTTAACTGGTACAGGATTCTTGTGAGGAGGTGGTGGAGGGGCTTGGTGATGCGGCCTGCGTGGAAACACATGTAATAGACTTGTTTGATGAAATGTACTTTAAAATGTGATCAAAACTTGGAATACAAGGACAAGCCTTTTGGGGGGGGTGCAGAATTTTGGTATTAGAATAGAAAAACTATTTGTGGCAAATAAAGTTTGTTTTAGGGACCTGTAGGCTGGGACCCGATTGGGTGTGCTGTCTCAGGCTGTAGAACAGAGATTTAGTTCATAGGTTAGTACTAGGCTATCAGCCCTAAGGCCTATACAAGCCTAGCCATAAGAATTCCCTGGCTACTTCTTCCCACAATATTTACTTCCCTGGACCCCTCTCTAGCAGGGTGACTGACGTGATCCCCGGGGTGAATTTCCTTTCTCCCATCCGATCATTCCTTTTGAAGAGGGCCAAAGAGGCGCTCTGCTTGACATGTATGGACAGTCTATTCCAGAGTCTGGGGGGGGGGGGGGTCTCTGGGTCAGGAACCTATCCCTCCAGCATGTTTTGTTCATTGTGATGACAAGGTTTAGATCCCTGGAGCGTGTCTCTCCGAGGGATTGGGATTTCTTTAAGTGTAGCATGTCCAACAGTTCTGGGTTTGACATGGCCTTGAAAGTGAAGCAGAGATCGCCTCTGAGTAGACGACATGCAAGAGAGTATAGTTAGAGTTTTTTTAGATGGTCAGCATAGGGCATCTGCTTTAGGCCTGTGATTCTTTTAGTGAGGTATTTCTGCGGCCTTTCTAGTTGTTGAAGATGTCTTGAGAGGTACATACCAAATGGGGCGTTGTATTCTATAATGGGTCTAATGCGGGATGAGTACAGTGGGACAAGGACCTCCTTTTTTCTGGATGAAAAGCCCTTAATGATGAGGTGTGCTACATAGAAGGATTTCCTGACTGTTGTGGCGATGAGGTTATTGAAGGGGAGACCACTGTCCATCTGTGTCCCGAAGTCTCTTATCGCAGTTTCGATGTTTAGTGTACTGCCCCCTATGTGGTAATTCACAGGTACATGTTTTTTCCCAAAGGGGATAACTATACATTTATTGGCATTGAGCTTGAACCCATGGCTCTGGCACCAAGCATCTGTTTCTGCAAGGCCCTTTGTAGAATATCCACATAATTTGGGGATTCAATAATGGCTCCCAGTTTGCAGTCATTTGCGAACTTTGTTAGCCAGAGTCCCTTAGTGTTGGCCTGTACTTCAGAAAAGTAGATGCCAAACAAGGGCAGTCCCAGGACTGAACCCTGAGGTACTCCACTTGTATGGAGCTGGATTTGGAGTCTGCTACTTTTACAGTGTGGGTTCTGCCAGTAAGTCAGTTGGCAACCCAACGAGTGATGTAGGGATTAATGCCCAGCTTAGTAAATTTATCTATGATTCCAGAGTGGGGGATGGTGTTGAAGGCCTTGGCGAGGTCCCGATAGGTCGTGTGGACCGCCTTACCCTCATCCACAGCTCTGGAGACTGATTCGAAGAAGTCAATCGGGTTCAGGAGACAAGATCGGCCCTTCACGAACCCAAACTGGGTGTGGTCCAGTGTTTGAAGGTTGCTAATGTCTTTGTTTATAAGTTCCATAATACTCTTTTCCCGCCTTTGCTGAACTAGATTAGTCCAGATTTCAGGTTTTGCTGAATTCCAGACTGTGGTATAGTTTCCTGTGTTGCCCATATCCTTACTTGGATAGGAGGAAGCTTCTCTGTTCACCAGTGAGAGTGGGGAGCTTTGAGCAGCCTATCTGTCCCTGGAGGAGTGGTGTCAGCCCGGAAACTAGTAGCTTATTGGCCATTTTGGGTCAATTCCTATTTCTTTCAGTTTCCCTGCTTTAAAACCCGCATCTGCGTGGTTTTGCCTGATTTTGTGCATAGCGCAGCATCGGGCAGCGCCGTTTAAACTATTCCCGGCTCCACAAAGTCTGCTCTTCACTTTTTCCCTTAGAACTGTTCTAAATCTCAAAGTAAGCACTCTATTTTCATTCTAAAGCCCTGCAGTTGCTCGTATAAGTAATAATAAGTAAGCACTAATAAACTAAAGCACTACACCCTCTTATACTCCCTTTAAGTACTTGGCTCCCTATTGGTCCTTTTTGATCAGTCAAAAATTAGTTCCTTACACTATTCTGGCATGTCCAAAAGTCAGTTTCGGGTTTACTCTCCAGTCCAGTTGGTGAATCTGGGAATGTTGAGGAAATGTTACAACTGCCTTATGTACACAGACCACCCTTCTCCTCCTCCCAACAAGCTCAAATACATGTGAGAGATGCAACTATATAGCCAAACTGGAGGCTGAGCTCTCTCAACCCAGTACTGGCGCAGTCAGTCAGGAGGAGAAGGTAACCACACACACCACAATCCAGTCTCACATAGACCTATCTCAACAACAAACCAAACACATAAATACACAAAAACAAATTCGGAGGCTCTAAATAAAAATCTGCTCAAGCAGCAGAGACCTCCAAAGCAGACATCCAAGCAACCGCTACCCTACAACAATACCCACGTATCACATAGTTCACAAAGTCAGTGTGCCACACAGTCACAGCCCTTAAGGCTAAACAACACACCTAATATACTTGTAATAGGTGACTACTGTCAGACACACTGACGTCCCACTCACCAGGCTGAACAAGGAGAAGGTCACTGTAAGCTGCCTGTTGGGTGCCAGGATCTGCCACATAACACAAGCACTCAGGTCACTCCAAAGCAAGTACAAATATGACTCTGTCATTGTCCATGCTGGTGTGAATGACCCGAGATGTACCTCCCTGGACTACATGAAAAGAGATATAGAGGAGCTCTCTGATCATGTAGCCCAGGCCAGTATGACCCTGACCTTGAGTAGCATCTTACCCTCACCAAGAATGATGCCACAGTATAAAGACAAAATGATCAATTTTAACAACTGGCTAAAGTATTGGTGTCATTCAAAGGGGATCCAGTGTCTGTCAGCCTGAGATGACATGCTCGACAAGCCACGTTGCTTCCCTAGGGACGGCTTGGACCTGTCACCCCTGGGCTTTCGAATACTGGCTAAGGCTCTTGCCACCCCCATAGTGCCTTTTTTAGGCAAGGCTCAAAAGACAAACCCACCTCCATAGACAACACAAGGAAAAAGAAACTAAGGTTAATGCTGCTCAACGCCAGAAGCCTAAACCTCAAGATGCATGCACTCGAGGCTCTCCTCAGTATGGAGAATATCGATATCTGTGCAGTAACAGAAACCTGGTTCAAGGCTCCAGAGAACACCCCAGCACTACCAGGTTATACCTCCTACCATGCTTTTCGGCCCCAAAACTCGGACCGAACCACAAAAGGAGGGGGAGTATCCATATTAATCAAAGATACCCACACCTCCAGGTTAGTGGCACTGCACAAAGCATCAGAGACCACCCATGTGCAATTAACAGTGGGCAAAACTGCCTTTCAGTTTGTAGCCTGCTACAGACCACCCTCCCAAACTCAGGAACCCCACTCGGCTTTCCTGAGAACACTGGAGAATATGAAGGTCTCTCCAAACACCATTACATTGGGTGACTTCAATTACCCAAACATAGACTGGGAGCACTACTCAAGCCCCAACACCCTCGCCCAACGGTTCCTAGAATTTATACACTCAAATGCTATGGAACAACTGGTCACCACTCCCACAAGAGAGGAAAACATAATGGACCTGATCATCACTAACATGAGGACTCTATGTTCCATACCAGACGTATAACCCTCATTGGTAAGATCTGACCATAAATTAATCTCACTGGACATCCATATCCCATCCCCACCCCCAGCCAAGGAAACCACAGTGAAGAACTTCTCAAAAGCAAACTTCACACGTCTCAAAACTGAGGTGGAATCCTTCAAAGCCCCCGGGCCAGTGGAAAATACGGCACAAACCGCAGAATCCTTTACAAACGCATTCAATGGACACCTACAGGAATGCATGGATCGTGCTATCCCAAATAAAACCAAGACTCACTCCTCCAAAGGCAGGAGATCTGTCTGGTGGACCCCAGCCATAAATAAGCTATACAATAGGAGGAAGCTACTACATCATAGAGCAAAATCCCAAAAAGGGAAGGCATCTCTGATCAGTACTAGCAAGAAACTACGATCCCTCATAAAATCATCTAAGGCCAGCTTCGAAAGAAAAATTGCACAAGACGCTAAAGATAATCACAAGGCCTTCTTTAGTTATGTCAGGAACCTGGGTGGCAACTCCCAGATATGCTCTCAGTTAGTGCAAAATGACAAAAAATACACTGAACCCAGACATTGCCAACATCCTGGAAGACAGGTTCAGTGCAAACTTCTCCCCCTCCCCCCCCCCCAAAAGAGCAAATGTCTATCCCAACAGAGTGTAGCCTCCCTGACATCACAGATGCACAGGTGAGAGCTGCCCTCTCCAAAGCAAAAAACACAGCATCAATGGGACCGGACGGTGTCCCGGGCTGCGTCTTACATGAGCTCCAAGAAGAACTGAACCCTCACATAAATTCACTGTTCAATCTCAGCCTTACTACAGGATATGTACCCAAGGAATGGCGTACAGCAACAGTGGTCCCACTCCACAAAGGTGGTGCCACAACGGACCCTGGAAACTATCGCCCTATAAAGCCTGACTAGCCTGGTCTGCAAAGCTATAGAGCGTATCATCATGGAACTCATAAACAAAGACATTGGGAACCTCCAAACACTGGATCCTACCCAATTCGGCTTTGTTAAGGGCAGACCTTGCCTCTTGAACCTGGTCGACTTCTTTGAAACAGTCACCAAGGCCATAGATGAAAGGAAGGTAGTCCCCACAGCCTACCTGGACCTTGCAAAAGCCTTCGACACAATACCCCACTCAGGCATCATAAATAAGCTCACCAGCTTAAATATCAACCCCTATGTCACAAGATGGGTTGCAAACTGGCTCAGGGATAGAACCCACATGGTCAGAATTGCAGATGGCATGTCAGACTCTAAACCAGTTACAAGTGGCCTGAGACCTCTCTTGTTCGGTATATATTTCTCTGAAGTACAGGCCAACACGGAAGGACTATGGCTGACCAAGTTCGCAGATGACTGCAAACTGGGTGCCATAATCGACTCGCCGACTGACACAAGCATCCTCCAAAAGGGTCTCATAGAGACGGATAACTGGTGCCAGAGCCATGGCCTAAAGCTAAATGCCAAAAGGTGCATAGTCACCCCCTTTGGGAAAAACAAAGTGACCACAAATTACCACATAGGTGGTAATCCATTAAGTACAGAAGTAGTAATTGGGGATTTGGGGACCCAAGTAGATAGCAATCTCTCCTTTGACAATCACGTTGCCAAAGTGGTTAGAAAGACCTTCTATATAGCCCACCTTATCATGAAAGGGTTCACATCTAGATCAAGAGAGGTCATTGTGCCCCTCTACTCATCAGGCCCATAATTGAATACAGTGCCCCATTTGGGATGTACCTTACCAGACACCAGCAGCAACTGGAAAGACCCCAAAAGTACCTCACCAAGAGGCTCAAGGGACTCAAACAGATGCCCTAAGCAGTTAGGCTAAAGAAACTCCAGCTCTACTCAGTTGCTTACCGCCTACTCAGAGGCGATCTGTGCCTGACGTATAAAGTCATGTCCAACTCAAAATTAATGGACATGCTCCACCTCAGGAAATCCAAATCCCTTAGAGCTACATGCTCCAGGGACTTAAACCTCAGCACAGAAATAAATAGGACATACTGGAGGGACAGATTCATATCCCACAGGCTCCCCTCACTCTGGAACAAAATCCCAATCCATGTTAGGCAGAGCCCCTCAATGACCCTCTTCAAGATAAATCTTGACGAGTGGATGGGAGATTGTAGGTTTACCCCTGGAATCTCTTCTGTGTCCCTACTAGTCAGAGGCACAGTAAACTAACCTTAAAAGGGCTATCTTCTGTGACCTACTATACAGAGGCACATTCAGCTAATCTAAAAGTGAGGCAAAAGTCAAACACACTCTGGCTATGCTTATAAATGCCCTAGGGCAGATAGCCTAGTATAAACCTATGAACCTATGGCCTTGCAGATCAGGCTTGCCAGACTGATGGGGCAGTAGTTCCCAGGAACCAAGGTGGATACCCCCTTTGTGGAGTGGGATATAACTCTAGCTGTGCGCTACTCAGTGGGCACGAAGCCTGAGGTGAGGCTATGATTAAACATGACACTTGGGTGAGGCGCCAGTTCATTTTGAAGTTCATGTAGTTCACAGCCAGTCTCAGACAGTAGCCAAGTCTCAGACAGTGTTTCAAGATGCGGTTGTCTAAACAAAAGTGACCCCAGTAACTGGTCTGTTCTTTAACTGTTGGGCAACAATTTAGCTTTTGTTAGAGTGATGCAGTGAGATTCTCGAGTAAGGGAGTTTTGAAATGAAAGCAGCATATTCAATTTGAGATGGCTTGTATTGTGAATGTATTTTTATTAGAGGCTGCTCCTATTAAGGTAAAATTATATTCAAACTGAGCTAAAATGATACCCCTTACCTATGGTTGAGCTTGCTGGCAAGGTCAGGAAATGGCATTTTCTGATCCCAGAAAGCAGGATATTAATATTACTTCTTTTTTTTCCCTATGGCAGTTTGAAAATTAGGGGTTTAACCTACCCAGATACCTAGGTATCTGAAAGATGTTGATGTTTCAGTTGGAGTGTTAAGGTCTTTAATATGTAGGAAGTTTGGTGATATGTCAAGTTTTTGATGAGTGCTGAAAACCATATCTTTTAGATATCTTTACTAAATCATAATTGCAAAAGTGACAAAGATACATATACATGAATACAAAAGAAAACAACCCATTGCAATTTTTTCAGTGTGTTCATGCAGTAAACATGTTTAACAATCATGCACTCCAACATTATATAAATTGCTCAATTCCTGCCTTTCCTTAAACCTCATTCCTATTCCTCTTGAACATTATTCTGAATATATCGTTCCCACAAAGCCCATTTACTTCTATGCATTTTGCTCCTTCCATTTTCTATAGATTCCACCTACAGCTCTTTTTTATCTCATTTACGATACTCAGCACTGCAGTTAAGACAGGTTTAGACAAAGTTCTAATTTCTTTTTTTTGGCAGCCAATAGCATTAAACTTAGTAAGGCTTAACTAGGCTATGTAATTCAGATTCTGTGTCTAGGATATGTGGCATTCTCCAACCCAGTACTGATAGACTTACTGCACATTAGCAAGTCAAAGGCATCAGAAATACTTGGTCTAGGGATCTAAACCTCTTCTCCAAAATATCATTACAAAAACCAGCAATAAGTGAGGCGGAAAATACAAAGATTACCATCTTAGTCCTTTATTCGAACCCTTTCAATAAAATATCCAAAAGGTACAACCTGGATTACATTCAAGATTAAGTGCTTTCGTCTTTAAATAAAGACATCATCAGAACCATGAATGAACCAATAAACATCATTTAAAAGTACGAAGAAAGTGGGCACCTCCAAATGTAACCAACATACCAAAACTGACGTCACAGTGGTCCAACTTAAAGCAATAAGTACAAACATAATTGCTTTAACTTTGTCACATAAAAACTATAGCTGAAAAAAAAAATTTTTTTTTTGCTTTGTATGTAAAAAAACAAAGTTTCAAATAAAATAAAGCAAATAAAATCCTTATAGCTGAAGGTAAAGGCTTGCTAAATGCAAGAAGCCCTCTTTCTTAATTTGCTGGCTATAGAAATTGTTTTATTCAGACCAGGATGATTCGTAGCATCCGTTCTGATTTGCCAGCACATCTCCTTATGCAAAAGCTTATTTTCCCAGTCTCCACTGTATGGAGAAACTCTAATTTGCTCAAGGAGAGTTCTTTTAACACAGAGACCAATATGGTAATACACTACACCATTGATGTCAAAGAGATGGAAAATGTTCTACGAAGTATTGTTCTCTATTATAGTGTGACGAAAATATTAAACATTTATTTTTTGGGCCTCCTACTTTTACATATAAAAACAAGTCCAACATGAAACTCCTATTGGAGAAACCTAGGATGTTCAACAATGGGCTTCCAATAATTAAGAAATGTGTACAGTGCCACCAGTGTTCATTTAACACGGATTACAACGGACCTTTATTGAGTAAACCGAACACTTTCAACAACAGTGCAGTATACAATTGCCTTTCACAGAAAGTGATGCATTTAGCTATCTGTAACGTGTTCTGCATTTTATGTGGGAAAAACTAAAAATGCTCTCAATAAACTTATATACCAGCACAATTACAGCATCCAGCGTGAAGACTATAGGAATGCATTAGCTAGACATTCCTTGGAGTGTAAAGAATTTACCAAGTTTACTTTTCTTGTCCTTGAGCAAATTACAGTTTCTCCATACAGTGGAGGCTGGGAAAATGAGCATTTGCACAGGGAGATGTGCTGGTAAATCAGACTAGATACTATAAATCATCCTGGTCTGAACAAAATAATTTCTACAGCCAGCAAAATAAGAAAGAGGGCTTCTTGTATTTAGCAAGCCATTACTTTCAGCAGTAAGGATTTTATTTGGAACTTTGTTTTTCACATACAAAACAAAAACGTTTTTTTCAGCTATAGTTTTTATGTGACAAGTTTAAAGGGCTAAACAACACAAGTTTATATATGTAGCTGGAATTCTAGAACCAATCTCTGTCTAGAAGCAATTAATTTAAAACCAGTCAAATTGCATAACTAGGCTCTTGCTATCTGTACAAAATGCTCAGCCTTTTATATAGGCAAAACCGAGAGGAAATTTAAGACTCGTATATATGAGCACTTGTACAGGATTAAAAAAGGTGATTCAAAAAATGCACTATGTAAGCATATTTTAGAAAAGGGTATAGATCACAATTTCACATTTGCTATTATAGACCAGGTTGAAATTGGCGATAGAGGTGGCAACTGGAAAACCTATCTGGCCTGGGTCGAAAGTAAATGGCAAATATGTAAGGATGCAACTACACCACCTGGTATAAATGATTACATCAGTTTAAAACCTTTTCTTGCTTTGAATTAGTAATAGCAATACAGAATGGTACTTTACATGTTTTGCATTATATACACTATTTCCATATTTTGCACTCATTTTGGTGTGCAGTATTATGGATCAAAGTACTACCTCAACCACAAATGTATAGTTTGTGTATCTGACTCAAACAGTTTTTCACAATGTATAAGCTATAGCTGCAAGCATTTATGTATTTTTTATTTATTGATTACTATGAATTTGACAACTTAGCAGATACTTTAGTTTATTTCTGCTTATAGTATGGAATATTAATATGTAGGGCGAATTTACCCCATTTTTAATTAAATTATGGCATAGTACATTATGTATGTATTTTACATACAATTTTACAATGTTTTAAAGATATTCAAGAACATATTAAGTATTAAGTAAGCAATCAATGTACATAACTGATAATTATGGTCAAAAATGTACTTATTGGATTCCCCTTAAGGAATTTTTGGCGCCAAAAATGTTTTAAAAGGAATGGATTTTAGGAGCTAATTGGTTCTGAAGAAATCTGTGATTTGTCAGATGAAAGCGCTCAACCCTGTACTAGAGCTCCTAGTGTTTTGCTTTATTTTGTGAATAAATTCTATATATTTTTACAAAACTACTGGTATCCTGAGTCTCGAGTCTGGGGGAACCGCAATCTGTTATTTTGGAATTCATTCATACTTGATGTTCGTTATTGGTTCATTCATGGTTCTGATGATGTCTTTATTTAAAGGTGAATGTGCTTAACCTTGAATATAATTCCAGGTTGCTGTACCTTTTGGATATTTTATTGGAAGGGTTCAAATAAAGGACTAAGACGGCAAGCTTTGTATTTTGTGGCCGACTTATTCGTAGTTTTTGTAACATTACGAGTTTGTTCCAACACCGGGTAATTTGGAGTTTTGTTCTGTTCTCTTCAGAAACATCAACAAAACAGTTTCGTGGGTCAGGTTTATCTTAGAGGATACTACTGATTTGGAACAGACTCCACGTAAAACAAAGCTCATCCCTGTCCATATTCAAGAGCCTAGTTATGCAATTTGACTGGTTTTAAATTAATTGCTTCTAGACAGAGATTGGTTCTAGAATTCCAGCTACATATATAAACTTGTGTTGTTTAGCCAGGGGTATTTGCATCCGATGAAGTTTGTATGAAAATGCATTATCTTGTTATAGCGTTAATGTGTTTTGGCGTTTTTATCTACTTGTTACAGGTTTTTATTTTGGTTGTCGTGGCATAACAAATTGTAAGTCCTTATTTCGGACTCGGACCCTTATTTGGATCTCATCAGCGAACCTCTGTGTTCTTTGTTTCATTGTTCGCTTCCATCTCCATATTTGGCATATTCAAGAGCAACTTGGATCTATGCATGGAAAACAGAAAATCTATCTCAGGACTGATCCTCTACTACTAACGGATAGAGGCAGCTTCTAAATGTTTTATCCTATGCATGGGTTCCCTCAATTTATCTATGCTATTATCCCAGTTATTCTCACTATGGGTAAAATTATTGATCACGAGATGGGTAAGATCAATATAACACAAATGGGATATTAATTCAAGCACCAAAAGGTAAGCTGGCCTGGCTTAAAATTGTCAACAAAGGAAGACAGCCTAGCACTTACTTATAAACCTATGAACTTATAATTACTAGTTTGAGTTTGCCTAGTACTTACTTACAGACCTATGAACTTACAAGTAGTAGTTTGAGTTTGTGTTCATTTATTTATTTTTAAGGAAAAGGAGGGCATTTTCAAGTTGTTTTTGAAGATCAGACTGAGAGGAGATGGCCCTAACTATTGTTATATCATCAGCATATAAAATTAGAGGGAGATGTGGGAGGTTATATGATAATGAAAATAGAGAAAAGTAAAGGGTCAAGGACAGATCCAGTGATACACATCCATATAGTGCAGCAATGGCATTTAAAATAACTAGCTTTGACTGTGAAGAGTCTGTTGGTTAGAATGTATTGGAACCAAGAATAGACTTCTTGGCTTATGCCCATTTCTACCAAGTGATGAAAGAGGAGGATATGGTCAACAGGTCAAATGCCTTAGTGCAACATATGAACACAGCACCTGTAATGTTGTCTTTGTCTATATATAGTAGAATATCATCTGACGGGATCCATACAGCAGTCATAGTGCTCCAGCCCTTCCAAAAAGCATATTGCTTTACGGAGACAAGATGGCATTGTTGAACGAATTTTGAAAGTTGTAGCACTTTACCAAGGGTAGGTAAAAATGGAGATGGGACCAAACTGAGAAGCTTTTTTCAGGTTTGGGTTATTTACAAAGTGGTTTGATCAATGCTGTTTTCCAGATGTTGGGTGTGATTTATTTTTAGAAATACAGACATGGCAAATTTGAAGTAGGGGAATAGCAATAAAATATTTACAAATGTACGTAAACCAGGAACTTCATTATCAGCTCCTGCATATATAGGAATTTGTTTCCAAAGTCGACCAATGTCTTTAGGCTTTGAAAAAAAGTAAAAGGTTGGTATGAAATAGAAAGGTGGCTGGATAGAAGAGGGAATTTCTAGATTGAGTAGATATATTTTAATGAATTCCTTAAGGAAGTAAACACATGACAGTTGCCCTTGACATTAGAGTAGGGTACCATGAGTGTTGCTTTAAGGGTTTTCCCCCAGTGTTTAAACCCAGTAAGGTTTGCCTCAGTCCACAAGTATTTGGGCTTACCTTGAAAAGAAACTTTGTTCTTTCTTATTTTAGATAAATGGCATTGTGTCTTCGTGTGGCTTATCTGGCTAGATTATATAGTGTGAGTAAATGTTTCTAAGTCTCCAGGATAGCTTTCTGCTTCCAGTTGTCCCAACATTCAACTGTTAATTTTAGAAAGTGTTCAAGTTCCTTTGTAAGCTAATCATTTTCCTACAGTTGACTAGTCTTTAGGATAAGGGAAACAATTTATCTTGAAACTGATGTGGGTGTGGTTGTGGGTCTCAGCTACAATATTAGAATCTCGTGAAGACCAGTCAAAGGAGAAGATGTAAGAGTGTAGACTGTTAATTTTAGCTGTGGATTTTGGTACTTAATAATGTTAATTTGAGGGGCTATTGTAAAGACAGAGTGTTGATTTTTAATGTCAAGGGATAGTGATCACTGACAACAGGGGTATGAGTGGATGTAAAAGAAATGAAAGAGGGATTGTTGGTAATTAGAAAATCAAAGAGTGAATTTGTGGTTGGGGTGTAAATGTGATCAAGTTGGCTCAGCAACTAGATTAATGAGACGAAGATCAATATGGGGTTCAAACATTTCATTAGAATGTGAATGTGATGCTAAAATGTTAAGAGTAATGTCCTCAAAACGTAATATATTGCTGTACTTATGAGAAGCTGAAAGTACAGTTTTGTACCTACCATAAATGTAGATGTTCGAGTGCTAATACAGCTGCAGTCATAACAGATGGGTTATCCTGCCGTCAGGCGGGTCCTCGGTCGTCCGAATTCCAAAGTCTAGGTCCGGCGTCGGTTGTCATCGCTTCTTCCCTGACGTCAGTGCGGCAGGGGTATAAAAGAACCAGTCGACGCCATTTTCTTCAGTTTTTCTTGCCCCAGATGTCAGGTGCCCCCAGAAGGAAGGCAAAACATAAACTGATGCAATAATGCAATGTAATATAATCAAAGAACAGTGGTTTGCAAGCAAATACACCATAAAAGAATACCCCAATCAGGTTGTATGAGGAGGTGTTTGTCATAAGGCCTGTCCCAAGAGGGGATGGAGGGAGGGAAACCTGGACTGCAGCTGTATTAGCACTCGAACATCTACATTTATGGTAGGTACAAAACTGTACTATGTTCATCGTGCATACAGCTGCAGTCAAAATAGATGGGTAGAATCCCAAAGCTAAAAAGGGGTGGCAGGCACTAAGTGGAACTAGGAGGAGCAAGGATGCCCTGCAAGACTGCTGTGGCAAAGCCCGCTCTAGATTTAGAGTATAGTGGAAGGTGATAGGGCTTGGAGAAAGTGTGCACAGAACTCCAAGTGGCTGCTTCCAAAATATCCTTGGTAGGAACCCCCCTGAGGAAAGCTGTAGAGGTAGCTGTGGCCCTTGTGGAGTGAGATCTGATGCTTGTAGGTACAGTTTTTCCATGAAATGAGTAACAAAAGCGTATGCAGTGGGCTATCCATTTTGAGATTGTCTGTTTGGAAATAGCCTTCCCTTGAGCACCTGTAGCATAAGACACAGAGTTGCTCTGATTTTCTGAATGGCCTTGTCCTGTCCAAATAATAACGAAGTTGTCTGTGAATGTCCAAGGAATGCAGTAGTCTTTCCCCTTTGTTTTGTGGGTTAGGACAAAAGGTAGGTAAGTGGATAGTCTGATTCAAGGCTACACTGGATACTACCTTTGGCATAAAGGAAGGGTTGGTTCGTAAGGAAACTCTGTCCTGATGGAAAATGATGAAAGGTTGCACAGCCATGAGGGCTTGTAGTTCCGAAACCCTGCGTGCTGAGGTGATAGCCAGAAGGAAGGCTGTTTTCCATGACAAATATTGCAGTTCTGTTGAAGCAGCTGGCTCAAATGGAGGCAGGGTCAGTTTTTCTAAAATGAAGTTGAGGTCCCAAGCAGGTACTGGTGGTTTCCTTGGGGATTTTATATTCTTAGCCCCTCTGAGGAACTGTCTTAAGAGAGGATGAGAGAATAAAGGGGGATCGGTGTTGTATTGTGCAGAAATGGCTGAAGCATGGATCTTGATGGAGGAGAAGGAAAGTCCACTGTTTAACATCTCAGCTAGGTAATGTAATATTTGAGGTAAATTTAGTACCCAAGGATTCTGGCCCTTTTTCTGATTCCAGGCACAAAAACGTTTCCATTTGGTGGAGTGGGCTTTTCTGGTAGAAGGTCTTCTGGCCTCCAAGATGACATCCTGCACCTCCTTGGAGAGGAGGGTCTGTTGGGAAATCAAGGAATCCTCCATGCGGCTAGATTGAGGGTTTTCGGCTGACTGTGAAGAGTTTTGAAGTTGTGCTGGGTCAACAGAAGAGGCACTAGAGGCAGGATCCATGGTGGGAAATGTGTCAGGCTCCTCAGGAGTGGATACCAGTGTTGTCTTGGCCAGTCTGGAGCAATGAGAATCATCTTTGGCCTCTCTGCTCTGGCTTTTAATAGAACTCTGGGCAGCAGAGGAAGAAGTGGAAAGGCATAGACTGTCAATGTTGTCCAATTGAAAGAAAGTGCGTCCAGTTTCCAGGCCTGTGGATGATAGGTCCTTGATCAAAATTTTTTCAGTTAGTAATTTCTGTGGGTAGCAAAAAGATCTATGTCTGGCCGTCCCCATGCCTGAATTTTCTTTGCCAAAACTTGAGGATGCAACTTCCATTCGTGTGGATCTGTCATATTTCTGCTTAGGTTGTCTGCCAGTGTGTTTTCCTTCCCTGGCAGGAATTGTGCTTGAAGCTGGATTTGCAATTCCAGAGCCGTGTTCCAAAGGGACATGGCTAGTCTGCACAGGGGGTATGAATGAGTTCCTCCCTGTTTATGTACCACATCTCTGTGGTGTTGTCTGCCCTTATCAATAGCTGGCCTGGATGCAGTAGGTCTTTGAAGGCCATAATAGCATTTTGTACTGCTAGCATTTCCTTTTGATTGATGTCTAGCTGCTTCTCTTTTTGGGACCATTTGCCCTGAATGCACTGATCTGCCATGTGCGCCCCCCAGGCGTAGTCCGAGGCGTCTGTTGTGATGATTTGATTTGCTTGAGGCATGCAGAAGTGAAGACCTATGTTTCTTTGGCATGCTTGAGCCCACCACAGAAATTCCTTTTGAAGACATGGAATGAGTGGTATAATTGTTTCCAAACTGTGGCTGTGTTGAGACCATAAGTTTTTTAGGTACCATTGAAGTTTCCTCATATGCAGCTTTGCACATGGGATCAGCAGGATGCAAGATGCCATGAATCCCAGAGCCTGCAGGACTTTCCTTGCAGTCAGCCTGGTGAAGGCTGCCATTTTTCTGAAGTACTGAGATAGTTGCCCTTGCTTCTCTGGTGTGAGGTAGGCCATCTGGGTGTTTGTATTCAAGCTGGCACCTAAGAAAATTATTGCTTGAGAGGGTATTAGTTTTGATTTCTTTTCGTTGACTGTGTATCCCAGAAAGTTCAACAATGTTATTACAAATGCCAGGTGTTTCAGAAGTATGTGCTTGCTGTCCGCTTGGATCAGGCAGCCGTCCAGATATGGGTATATTTGTATCCCTTGAAGTCTGCAGAAGGCAATTACTGATGCCAGGCATTTCGTAAACACTCTGGGCGCAGTAGATAAGCCAAAGGGCAATGCAGAGAATTGATAATGGGTTGAACCTGCAAGAAATCCGAGGTATCTTCTGCAATCTTGTCTGATAGGGACATGCAGGTATGCCTCCTTGAGGTCCAATGTTACCAGCCAAGACTCCTTGCCCAGCATGGGAAGAAGCTGCTGTAATGTGAGCATCTTGAATTTTGGTACGAGTAAATATGTGTTTAGGATGGATAGGTCCAAAATAGGTCTCCAATCTTTGTCCTTCCTTGGTACCAGGAATAGTCTGGAATAAAAACCTTGACCTTGTTCTTTTGCAGGTACCTCTTGAATAGCTTTCATGTCCATCAGAGCTGAAATTTGTTTTTGTGCCTCTGCCCTTTGATTTTGTGGCAGGTTTGGTATGCCTCTCATTTTTGGAAGGGTGTGAAAGTGGAATCTGTAGCCTCTGTCTATAATGTCCAGGATCCATTTGTTTTTTGTGACAATATGCCAATTTTTTGAAAATAATGCCAGTTTTCCGCCTAAAGGTGCTGCCATTAAAGCTTTGCTTGGCATGCAAAGGGGAAAGTCATTGTGTCTGCTTTCTGAATGACTGTGATCTATCCTCTCCACCTCTTGGTGTAGGTGCTTGCCATTGTCTGGCTCTAAATGATCCTTGAGATTGCCCTCTACCCCTCGGGCACCTGTATCTACCTCTTTGAGGACTGTCCGTGGCTGGAAAGGACCAATTTTTTGAAGGCCAGTTTCTGCTGAAACGTGGAGGTTGTACCTGTAGGAAATCTTTCACTGTTTGCTTTGATCTTGCCTTTTCCTCCATTTTCTTATGTACCTCCTCAGCTTTAACACCAAAGAATACATCTTTTTGAAGAGGTGCATCTAGTAATTTAGCTTTGACATGATCTGGTAAGGTTTGCTCTTTGAGCCAAGCATGTCTACGCATGACAGACCCTGTAACAGCAGCTCTACATGAGGCCTCTAAAGCATCAAAACCACATTGCAAGGTATGTTTACCCACTTGTTCTGCACTATGCAACAAATCCTGCAACTCCTTTAAGTCTGGTTGTTCAGGTTGTGCCAATTTGCTTTTCAACTGAGATAACACTGACAGTTTAAAGCCCTCATGGTTAAGTGGCCAAGGTGTATATCTTTTTCCCCCACCTTTCTAAAGCTCTGGAATCTCTCTCTGAAGGTAATGGGTTTTTGGCAGTAGAGGCCTCAATTCCCTTGGGACCCTGTGAAATAGTTTCTGGGTCAGCAGCATGGCTTTTGTACAGGAACTGGTGGTGTGAATCAGCAACCCGGTAATATCTGTCAGGTTTAACAGGAGCTGGAGGTAAAGAATCTGGGTTGAGGCTGGCTTCTGTGTACACATCATCTAAAATATCCAAGACAGGAGGGATAGCCATAGGCCTGTGCTGAGGAAGCAAGAGAAAATCCCTGAGCCTTTTCTTGGAATCTAAGTAATCTTGGCTTTCCCAGTGAAAGTGTTCCCTCAAGGTATGTAAGGTTTCCCCAAAAGAATAGTCCTCAGGGGGGGGGGGAGACCGAGGGAATGGACTCCTCAGCATCAGAATCTTCAAAAGGGGAATATGAATATTCCTGGTCCTCAGAATGTTCTGAGGTAATAGAGGCTTGGTCTGAGGAAGGGTAGTCTTCCTCCAATCTGGGCCTTTTGTCCGAGGGGGGTTGAGAACCCCTGATAAGAGTAATCAAATCCTCAGCCATTTTGAGCATCTGTTTTTTAGGCATGGGGCCTTGAGAGGGGCTCTGTGGAGCTTGTCTTTTCGTTTTCATGGCTGCTTTAGATTTTGTGAAAGCCTTAATGGAAAAAGAGGAAGGCCTGAAGACACCTTGAGAGGTGGCAGGCCTGTCTAAACTCTGAGTTTCCCTGCCAGGAGTGGCGTCGGTATCTGTAGTCGGAGTGGGGGCCGAGGAGCCTGCGACCTCGGGCACAGAAGACACCGCTAAAGAAGCATCATCGGTACTTAGGGGCTGCGTAGGCACCTCGCTGAGAACCGGAGCACCTGTAGCTGGCTTTAGCGTGGTATCAGTAGAAGTTGCGGACCTCATATGTCGGTCCTTATCTTTGCGTCTTTTACTCAAAACTGGAGTCAGAGTATCCGACGACAAAATGTAATAAATTTTTTACCAAAATAGTGTTGGGCGAACTCCGCCCGACACTTAATAGGGCGTTTGTTGAATCTAGCACAAAAACGACAGGCCGAGACGTCGTGGTCTGGGCCTAAGCAAGGAATGCAGAAGGAATGGAAATCCTTATGCGGTATTTGCTTCCCACATGAAATGCAATTATTAACTTTGTCTGACATCGGTCTGAGGCAAGAAAAGTTTCCCCAACGGGGTACTTAGCTTTCAAGAAGACTTCAGCTGAAAAATTTTCGTAAATCTCAGGAGCTGGCCGACCGGCACTTGCGAACTGCTTCTGCTTCGGGCACCGCGCGGCAAGAAAGACTGAAGAAAATGGCGTCGGCTGGTTCTTTTATACCCCTGCCGCACTGACGTCAGGGAAGAAGTGACGACAACCGACGCCGGACCTAGACTTTGGAATTCGGCAGACCGAGGACCCGTCTGACGGCAGGATAACCCATCTGTTATGACTGCAGCTGTATGCACGATGAACATCTGACATTGAAAATGTGAGATTGCAACTATTTTCACTAATGAAAGTTGAAAGACACGCAACAGCTAGTAACAGAAGTCTGTCCTTCGAATAGGAGAACTTATTAACTACCCAGCTTGGATCAAAGACAAAGCTGGCATTTGCATGAGCAATAATCTATGGATTAAGATGCATTTTATATAGCAGTAGTGTTCTACCACTCTCCTTCCACTGCCTGGTCTTGCTTCAAAAGTAGATTTGTTGCCCGAGAGTAGGTGTTGAAAAATAATGTCAGGGGAGTAGGTGGTAAGGAAGGCATTTATTTGATCCAGTTCCTGTCTGATAACTTTGAGCATCTGGCTAGACTAGAAGTATGAAGAGTACTAGAATGAACATGAAGAGATATTTGGGATCATTTTTTACATGTCCTTTGGTAACTGAGAAACTCAGACTAAGCCAATGGCCCACTTTCAGTGTAGGCCCATGGAAAAAAGCTCCACAACAGATTCAAAGCATTCAAATATCTGATGAATAATTATGTACAAGAGGAGAAAAGCCCCATAACAGATTAAATATTTTACAATGAGCTGGGGAAAAAGGCTCCACAAACACACAAAATCATTATACAATGGCTGAAAAGTAATAAATACACAAGGGGGAACCCCACAGCAGATAAAAATCTTTACAATAGATTGGAATGTACCTTGTATACAAGGTGATAAGAGCCCCCACAATAGACAGATATATTTACAGAATATTGCCAGGAAAAATTGTGATCAAGGATGAATCAGTCAAGTAGTTTTTGTTCTACAAAGTGTCCCTAATTTCTGGTGATTTTTTTTTTATAACCTGTTGCACATGCAAGTCAAATTTTAGGTTATCATCAATTGTCATGCCTAGTGATTCGGTATAAAGGATGACTTCCAATAGGGGGGTGTTTATCAGAGGCTGCATATTGAGGTATGCAGGGGCTTTTGGGAGCAATAATGGCAGTTTTGATTTTTGAGACAGAGTAGAAGCTTGAAGTTACTGAGCAAGCTTTCAACTGATGAAAATGACTCTTGCATGATGCGCTATAGAGTAACTGGGTTACTGGCAGCACAAATTAAACTGGAGTTGTCTGCATACAGTATGACAGATGCTTGACATTTGGTGAAGTGTAGGTTTTTGGTAAATATGCTAAACAGCAGTGGCCCTAGTCTGAAACACTGGGGAGCACCTGTTTTGATGGGTAGGAAGGATGAATACGACTTAGTCCATTTAAGAAATTGGAATCTATTATGAAAGTAAGTAGAGAACAAGTTGGTGGTGGTGTTTGACAAGCCAAGTGAACACAGCTGCTTTAGAAGAAGGCTATTAAACAGTACTGAAGGCCTTGGACATATCCAGAAACACAGCAGAAACCCGCTGGCCTTTGTCTCCGGCTAGGTTAACAGTGTTGGTGAAGTTTAGGACAGCTGTGGTAGTGCTACTGCCCTGGTCTGAAACCATGTTGGGTAGGGGAAGGAGGTTACTGGTTTGTAAGTGTGCATTAAATTGACTATAAATGCATTTGTCAATAATTTCTGAAAAAGGGGAGAGGGAATGGTAATGGTCTAAAGTTGGATACATCACTGGAGTTACCTCCCTTGTGAAGTGGGATAATATGACACTTCTTATATGGCTGAGACGTATGATTCCTGAACTGACCTACTTATGAGAATGGATACTGGAAAGGAAATTAAGCTGGCCACTATTTTTAGGACCCCACCAGGAATTTCATAGTGAGCTAATGTTGTCGTGTCCTTCGGCTTTTCCTGGTTAGGGGTCGCCACAGCAGAACTTCGGTCTGCTAATGATTGGCAGTAGATTTTTGTGTGCCAAGTTGCCGGCCCTGACGCACAGCCTTCAACGAAGGTATGCCCATTCACGCATGTCTCCACACAGAAGATGCTCTAGCGTCAAGAATCGAACAGGACAACGTCTTACTATGAGGCAACAACACTACCGCAGCACCACCACCGCAGTCCATAGTGAACTAGTGTACTTGGGTTAATTTGTTCGAGCTATTTCTTGATTGTTGTGGTGGATACTGATTAAAAGGAGAAACAGTAAATATTAATGGAATTGGGAGGTGAGACTGAGTGGGATGTGGTCAGATTACAGGAGGTTGATTTGTTTTGAGATTGGTTGTGAAGTAGTTTGGTGATGCTAGAGAAAAAAATGACCATTGATGGCAACAGCTGTTTCTTTCACTGAGTAATGGGAGTTGAGATTTGGTTGTACATGTGAGCCAGGGTGTAGTATTTTAGATACAGTGGACCACAATTGTCTAGAATTTTTTATTTAACATCTATTCTGCAAACTGGAGAAAAAGTTTGTCAACTCTAAATTGGCATTTGGCTTAAGTTTATACTTAGTAATACTGTTGAAATTTGTTTTCGGTTTTATTATTAAACTATGTCTTGCTGGCTTTCTCTCTCTCTTTGTCTTTCGGCTTTTCCCAGATAGTGGTCACCACAGCGGATGACCGGCCTGAAGACTGATTGGCAGTGGAGGTTTTACAGTCTCGATTTGTTAGCCTGGCGCCCAACCTTCACAGATGGCACGCGCACACACACACACACACACACACACACACACACACACACACACACACACCACACCTACTTGTATGTCTTTAAAACTCACTTTTGCAGGGAGGACACGCAGACTCTCTAGTCCTCATTAATTTCCTGGTGGTGGGAGCAAGCCAAGGAGCAAGGTTGTGTTGCACTCTTAAGCCTAAATGGGCCATGCTTTTTATTAGGTTCATAATTGTCTTATTAAACTAATTAGCATCATCTGGTGGAAAGATTTTAGGATGTTCCAGTTGTGAGACTGCAGTTCTGTGTCAAAGCTGTTTTGTTGCAAGAGGATTTGTGTGTGTTCCCTTGGGAGATGTATGGCATTCTCTCCTGTAGCATATTTGGGCAGATGGTCAACAAGTGTGCTTGTTAAGGTACCATAGGAGCTTTCACTGTTAGGAAGACTTGTTCATAACTAGTCCAGGGTGATAATTTTAGCATTTTTCAGGTTGAGTCTGGTAAACTTAGTGATGAGCTGGGAGAAGCTGTATAACTTTACATTAGAATTTGTTATCTCATAGGTGAAACTTGACCAATCAATGCTAACATTGCTTACTATAATTTGTCTGTGTGTGTACATTGTGGGATAGACAGGGCCAGGGGGAGTATTTTTGTGTTACTGATGGAATTCTGTTATTTCTAATAGGTCAGGGGAGTGATATTTTATCCACAGGTGCAATTCTGGAAATTTGTTTACAATGTTCCTGAGGTTCATGTTGAACAGATTAAGTTTTTTTTGTTGCTATTCCTCATTTTGTGGGAACAGGAACTTGGGTGATCATGAAGGGTTGCTTTAATATTTCTGCAGTAACTTGGTGCCTGAAGAGGTCCAGAGATGGGGGGTGCATATCAACTGCTGGTAGTTGGTAGTTGATTCAGTAGTCAATCAATCTGACTTGCCAGCAATATTCCTTCCAATCAAGATCTTCCATATTGGAAGGAATATTGCTGACAAGTCAGATTGAATGCATGTGTTTTTCCAGGTATCAATGATAGAGAGAATTTCAAAATAGTGCTGAAAAGGAAGGGGTTAAGACACTGAAGTAATTGGTCATGTGATTTTAATTATGCTATTTAAATCTGGGATATGAAATATTGTAACTTGGTCTGATTAAGTTCAACTAGAATGAAAGCCTTTACCAGTTAAGTTTGTTTTGTATTAAAGAATTGTTTGGAGGGTTTTTTTTGGTACTATTTTTTTCTTTTATTTCAGTTATTTTATCTGTGGTTTAGTTTTGAGTGATTGGTCATGCGCTTTTAATTATATTACTTAAATGTGGGATATGTGATACTGTAACTTGGTCTGATGAAGTTCAACTCAAATGAAAGCGCTTACCAGTTGGGTTTGTTTTGTATTAAAGAATTGTTTGAAAATGTAGACTATGTTAGCGGGAGTATGAGGGAGGTTAGAGTGAGACACTATCATTGTGGGGAGTTTAGGGTTAAGGGGTGTTTTATAAAAAAGAATATTTAAATGGTGAAATACTGGTATTGTCCGTTCTACTCATAAGGAGATAGAAGAAGTTGTTTTAGGTAAGTTAGGTTTTGGTGAAGGAATTTGTTGTGGATTGGTAGTATTATTCTGTGGTCAAGCCAAAGTATTTGTCACTTCTAGTAAGGAGGTGATGTAAAAGGCTGTTATTGGTTGGTTAGGTTTTGGCAACAAGAAATTGTTGCGGATTGGCAGTCTTATATTGTGGGCGGTGCTAAAGTGAGAATGGGTATTGGGGAAAGGGTAGATGAGTAGACTACAAGGGCAATTGGAGTGCGTTTCAGCTGGCAGTATTGTAGTTTAGTTAAAAAATGGTCTGTGAAGATTTTCTGACAACAGGGAATTGTTTAGCTAAACCCGTACTGCAGAAAATCAAATCATATTTATTAAATCTGACCTAAATAAACTATCATGTTGTTATAATCATATTGCCAGATTTGTAACTGGCATGCCTTACAGAACCCATCATTGTATCAACCTACAAAGTCTGGGCTGGATAGAATTCCCACACCTTCTCCAGCAGAACCAACTTATAGTAGCATTCAAAATTCTTAAACAACCCGACAAAACCCCTGCATTGAAAAACTTAATCAAACCTTACAACAATCTCAATAGTTTATGCTCCTCTAACAAGATACTAGCACAAACAGTAAAATCCAACAACGCAGGAGGTGACGCACTCTTTGCCAATGCAATCGGAAAAATATGGAACTCCCTTCCACCCAGCCTCACCATCATTCCCTCCATAAAGCTTTTCAAAAAAAGGTTAACTCATCATCTCAAGTCACATTGGCTTTGCCAATGCACAAGTCCAGACTGATTCCACCTCAGCTAGTAATCTTATTCCTCTATCAGGTCTAACCTTATTAACCTTTTGACCTTTTCTCTCTTCTGACCCCTCATTATCACCTCTTCCATGTAAATCTCTCTACTTTTCCTCTTAAATTCAAATCCTATCAATCTATCCTTAATGGTCAACCTAGAAAGTGAAAAAGCATGTTATAATATGTGTCTGTAACTTTTTATATACTTGGCTTAGTGTATAATGTGTATTTTAATCACTTTATGATGTCTCCTCTTTTTTTGTTTAAACTACCATAGGAGAACAATCTGTATTCTATGAACATATATTTACCTATTTGTCAATGCTGGAGCTTTTCTCCCCGGGCCTCTGCTGAAAATGGACATATATCCAGTCGGACTTTCCCGGTCAACAAATGTAAAATAAAATAAAATAAATAAATAAAAATAGAAGATTGGGGTGGGTGGGAATTGGGAAAAGGGTAGATGAGTAGACTACAGGGGCAATTGGAGTGAGTTTCAGCTGGCAGTATTGTAGTTTAGTTAAAAAATGGTCTGTGAAGATTTTCTGACAACAGGGAATTGTTTAGCTAAACCCGTACTGCAGAAAATCAAATCATATTTATTAAATTTAGCTTTCATTTGTGGTATTTCTAATACTCAGAATTTTATAGTCAATGTTAATATTGTTGGAGAAAATTTCTTTCTATGCAGTAAGAGCACATGTATGTTATGGTTGAATAACTATGGAAACTACAGTGATATTGTGAGGGGAATGGATGCACTATTCCAAGGACATGGTAACTAACAAGCAGATTCTATTTGAAAAAGGAAACATTAAACTAGAAACATAATCTTTAGTAGAGTTAAGGAGTTACTGCTGACTACATTCCAAGTCACATATGCATACTTACAGTGGCCAGTATATCAATAAGTCAAATGCCAATAAAATTATTAGAGAGGACAAGATTATTTGCAGCAGTTATTTTAAAAACATTAACATACAGGGCTGAAAGTACGCTAAAATCTCACTTATCCTCTCTGCAGGTACCCTTTGTTCTTGTAGCTTGTTTAGTGATTGCCCTCAGAGTTGGAAAAATGCACATTAGGAGGGAGAGGTACGGTTGCTTGATAGCTGAGAGCTAACACTGATCTTGCAGTCTTGCAGATCCTGTTTGCAGGTACCCTTTGTTTTTGTAAGCTTGCTTATTGCATGCCATCTCAGTTGGAAACAATGTACTTTAGGAGGCAGAGATGTGGTGGCTCGATATTGGATGGTTAACACTGATCTTTAATTTTGGTAAGCCCACAGGTCCTGAGATATGTCTGGGGAATTCCTAACAGTACCAGGGGGATAGTGTGGAGGTTGAAGAATGGTCAAGTCCATCAGTGACAGAGCAGCATGGAATGGTGGGGTTTGTTATATTTATAATGGTATGGTAGGGGTGAGCCAGTGGGCTAGGAGAGTAGAAGAGTGAAGAGAATGGAAAGAGGGTGATGAGATGGAAGGGAACAGGTGGATGAGTGGGTAAGTAGAATGTGTGAGGGATGGAAGGTGAATGTTTTAAGTGTTAGAAGGCTTCTGGAATTGCTAGGCTTGTCTGATCCCATAAATGGAGCACTGATAATTAAACAGTGATCAGATTAGTTGTGAGTGCAGAGAAAAGAGGGGGAAAGTGTGATGCTGGCAAATTGAGAACACTTGTTGAGAAGGGTGAGCAAGACATATATATCATGTTACATTCACAACAACGTCAATGTGTTGTGGAAGAAAATTAAAGTAATAGTGATGTGACTAACAGATGCTCAATAACGGCTGGAAGGAGTTTATGGCATCATGTGAAAGAGGGAAGGTAAGAGAAGGGACATTTGAATTACACTGATTGGAAAGGAGCTTGAAGTTGTCCTCAGAAGATAGTTGGAAATGGGGAGACATGGATATTTCTGGCTTAACACAAGAGTAGGCGTTGAAGCAGAAGATGAGTGGATGGAATAAATGTGTGTTAAGTACAATCCTAGGAGTGCTGGGGATGGGGATAAGAGGGGGAATGAAGTGAGCAGCTAATCAGCTGGAGTGAGAGCCCAACAGTGTGCATATGTGCACTACAGAGGTTGCAGCTGGCCCAGAAGTAGAAACAAGTGGCAGGAAAAAAGGGAAAAATATACTGATATTTATAGAGATGACAATGTTTGCAATCAAATAAATAAACACAGAAAATTATCAAAGGGTATTGCTCTACCTTTGAAGTGTGTTGGTAGAGGTACATGCATACAGACCAAAGGCATGTCTGAGGAAGCAGAGGCATATTAGCAGACACAGCAGGAGAGAGAGAGAGGTCAGGAGTGGTAACCACAAGTAGGAGCATCCTAGTCCCATGGGTCTTCATTATACTGAATGACTATCACAGAGTTCCTGTAAAGGGTCATGGATCCCATTTCCCGGCTTACTTATGGTAGCACCTGAAGGTAAATTCCAGGTGGAGCCCCTTTCTAGAGCAGGAGTTTACTGCCAAGAATCTTACTAACCCCTTTATCAATAAACTATAAACACTGTTAGCAAGGTTGCCATTCAGTGGTCAAGTTTTCCTATTATGCTGGTTAGGGAGAAAAAGGTAAAGGAGAGGGAAGTAAAGCAAGTGACTGCAACAAATGAGGGGAGGGTTCAAATACGAATCCTGTAAGAATATTGTATAAGCTCTGCCAGAGCAGACAGTCACTGCTGGTTACCTAATGAACATGCACTTTTGGGTAGTATTACTGGAGCCGGAAGGTCCTGAAAGGAAATTCAAATTTTCAGTTTGAATACTGAACCATGTGTTAGTACCATCCTAATGAACACGCATGGTTTGATGGTTGGTAGATGGTACCACTACCAACAAGAACCAGAGACTTCTGTGTGAGCTCTGAACAATGGTTGAGTGCCCTACTAATAAAAACCCACTTTTAGGCAACAGACAGAAGTCAGCATTACTAGAGACTGAGGGCCACAACAGGAAACAGAGACTTTCAGTGACAGAGCTGAACCATGGGCAAGTACCCTGCTATGCAGGTCAAGTGTATGGCTGGGTGTCCCTGCAGGATCAGTTTATAACACTTAGAGACCTCTTTTGCAGATATAAAATCTTCTAAAACAAATCACTGACAATCATCTAGATTAGGAGTAGAAATGTTCTGCCACAGATTTTGTGATTTACAAGCAAAATATTGAAATAAAGGTAAATATTTAGTAAGAAGCAAATGTTTAATACAATTATTAAAAGGTGAGACTAATGAGAAACAGCTTCTGAAATCTGAATTAATATAATATTTTCTTATTGTCTTTTTCTTATATATTATTTTTCTAGCTGCACATATCAATCACCAAGCCTGTTTGTTAATCCATCCTGAGTATTAACCGGTAACGCAAAAGATAGCCTGGGGAGGTCATTATACAGGCAGCCTCACAGGTGGTTTATGTCCTCATTGGCAACCAGGCCATAAGAATGTTTTCCAATATGAGCTTAACCCCTCCACAGGGTGGAGGACAAAGTGACCTGCATCACCACAAGAGACAGTATTCCTTCCCCTTGTGAGTACATCATCCTGTCTATCCATGAGGACAGCAACAGCATTAATGTTTGGTGGCCAAACACCCACCCCGGCCATCCTTGTGACAAAGCCCGTTGTCCAGGGAACTGTACAGTCTTACTTTGTTCCACCACCCGGTGGACAGGAAAGCCTATACTCCTCAAACCAGCTTGAACAGATGCCTGGGGCATTAACTGAGCTATGGTTGCCTTGGCCACAGTCAGGTCATTATTCTTATATGCCACTGTTGCTGGCTAAGCTCTCAAGACTTTTCCCCAAATATTTGACCAAGATGGTATTCCCAATTGCTTGAAAAAGGTTGGCTGGTCTGGCTACTAAAAAGAAATAAAAATTGAGTAACTTGAGGTCAATTGATAATCTGGAAGTAGCTAATCTCTGAAAGTTAAATGTACATGGGTTTAGGGAATCCTATGCATTTTATTAGCTCACTGTGTATTTTCTTAAAAGACTTGAAAATGGTCTGGTATGTAGAATTTATAACAACAACAAATGAGGAAATGTTCATTTTTAAACATTACATTTTGATACATAACATGGGTTTATGTATATTAACAGAAAAGAAAACTGATCTTAATGGTTGTTTCTATTGTTTTCATAGAGAATATGT
Source organism: Protopterus annectens (assembly GCF_019279795.1). Taxonomy (NCBI): domain Eukaryota; kingdom Metazoa; phylum Chordata; order Ceratodontiformes; family Protopteridae; genus Protopterus; species Protopterus annectens. Next base: position 176,981,639 of record NC_056738.1, read on the forward strand.
ATCTTTAAAACAATGCTCGACCACTCTAACATTACAAAAATTGCTCATTGCCTGCATTCCCTTAAACTTCAGTCTTCCTCCTAAGCATTATTCTGCATGTACTGTTCCCACAAATTCCATTCATTTCTATGTAATTTGGGAATTCCAAGATGGCTGCAACTGATCAACAGCTTTACTTCAGCTCTCCCAATGTGAAAAAAGAAAGCGAAAGATAAGGGTCAGAACTATTTTCCAGTTAGTTAAGTACACTGCCTGGATGACAACAATGCAGAAACTTAAAGAGCCTGAAAGGAAATCAACTAGAAAAGGTGAAGAGAAAACATACTGGGAAGAGTTCCGCAGCTGCTCAGCTAAGAACACGTCCTGCTCCAGCTCTAGTGCAGAACATGGCTTCCAGTAACCTAGTGGAAAAAAATGTCAGTACCAAAAAAGGAGAAGCTTTAAACAGATATTCAGATGAACTGATAAAACTGCAAAAATCAGAGGTCAAAAAGAAAAAACAGCTGGCTGACTATAAGACTGCTTAAAAAGATGTTTCAAAAAGGGTAGAATCAGAAGATAGAGCTTGCAGGGGAAACCAGAAATCTCCTGCTGTACCTATAAGGAACAGACAGTATTCATTTTAAGAAGGCACAAATAAAAAATTGGACTGGTACTCCATTGCAAGATTTGTTAATTGAAAGGGCACATTGTGTATGTAACTCAAACCTGTCCGTGAGAAAGCAGTGAACACCTACAGTAGCAAAGATAAAATCTTATCAGCAAAAAGAGCTGATCCTGACAAAAATGTGGCAGAAGGACAAAGTACTAAAAGTTGGAGACAGTAGAATGTTGGTGGAAAATATTTACTGTACACCAGGCAGAAGAGAATAATTTATTCAAGCTGATGTATCCAGCTGTCTTCAGAATATTCTTTCCAGGATGATCAAAGTCATTTTTTGATGCAGAACTGACTTAAGGAAGAAAACAAAAGCTTGCCCAACAAAAAGTGAGCCATCAAGCAAAATAATACTTTGCTTCTCATTCTTCTGATTATATAGCTCATATAGAGACTTTGCCAGTGAAACCTTTTCCAATGTTCCAAAGGAGTGAGAGACAGAGAAAGGCACAGGAGCTGACAAGGAGAACTGGGAGTATGTTGGAAATGAATCAAAGACTGAAGTTGCAAGGTGGGGATGAACAGGAAAAAAAACAGAAACATGGAAAATAGTGAATAAATATTAGATTATAAAGCACTGACTGCAATTGTGAAATATGGCTATACAAGAAAAAGGGGAAGGAATAGACTTTTGTTGACTTTGTTAAACTTATGAGGCATTTATCTCACTTCATGTCATTAATGTTTGAAAGGACACGAAGGGGAAAGGTAGCAGAAAAAATGTAACTAAAACAGCTGGTTCTCAATATTTGATATAAACTACATGCTATATAGTAATGCATTTACTGTTCTTGCTGTATGTGATAAAGATGCAAAAGTAAACAGATGCCTTTTTCATTTTCCGTCTTTCCTTTTTGTTAGTATTAAGAAAGGTAGGCATTACAATAGAAAAAGAAAAAAAAATGGTGGACAAAAGCATGATTAAGTTAATAGCCTAATCTTCAGTTGTTGGGTGAAATGTAAACGTATACAGATCATAATATAAGTAGAACTGATACATTTTCTCTTACTTTTGCATAGGTGAATGCATGGATTTTCTCTTACTTTTGCTTAGGTGAATGTCTGGATTAAGACTCTTGGTTTACTCTAATAAAAAGTTTTAAGTGGAAATGAGAACACTGAATGTAATGACAAATTTTCCTTTAGCAATAAATGTTTCAGCATGTCTTTAGGAGCCTGCAGCTGAGGGCTACATTTTAATTTTTTTCAATTATGTTTCCACAGAGAAAAGCTGATAATAGGGCAATAAAAGGTCAAAATACTGGTATATTTGAGGCTAAAAGAATGTTTTCTGAAAGCATGGAATTTGTTTTTCACATATGAGAGGGGAATAAAGATAAAAAAGAAACAGAGAACAACTAGTAAGTAGAAGCACACAGGCAGCGACATCCACCTTAGCATGGATAACCTTAAATTTAGGTCAGATACCTGTGTCTGCAGCTGTCAATTTAGGACAACTGTTCCTACTGGGAAATTTAAACTTCATTATATGAAGATATATGTAGTTTTGTGTGTTTGTATTAAGTTAACAGGTGTGGTGTTTATTTTTTTGAGTGTTTTCACTAAAACAAAGTCTTGTGAAATGTGACAAGTTCAAATGGAGACGACAAGAAACAACTGTTTAAAAGATCAACCTGCCAAACATTAGTGGGTACATGTAACACAAAAGCTGGAACTAGACATTTAAAAAGTTGTCATACATAATAGGTGGGAACAGCAACTTATCATAATAGTCAGACTTTCTATATCATTATGGAATATGAATGGTCTTATGGGTATAGACAACAAAGAAAGAACACTGAACTGTTCTAAGAAATGCAGACTGCAAATAGCAATGCTACAGGAGGCACATTGGAAAAAACCTGAGCATGAGAATTTGATTAAGAAAGGATTTTACGATTGATACTCAGCAGAATATTAGGGACAAAAGAAAAGGGAAGTACTTATATTAAGTGCTAGGGGAGCTCTATTAGTGATAAAGGAGAGAAAAAAAAAGTAATGATAGATTGGGGGTAGTAAAGTGTTACTGGCAAGAGAAGAGGATTACAATGGCATGTATTTGAATTCCACCTAAAACTGCCATTATGGAACTTGATAATGTTGGAAGAAATAATCAGCTTTCAGCAGGGAGCATTACTTTACAGGTGGGGACTGGAATTTGATTTGCAACAGTGAGGACATATCGACGCAGTGGGCCTAGAAGAAAAATACAATGAAACAGGGTAGATTTCTGAAGAAATTTTTGAAAGTATTTGGTATGGAAGATGTGAATTTATTAGTAGGAACTCAGATAATTTACATATTATTCCCCAAGGTACAATAAGTGGGCTAGACTAGACAGAAATTGTATTTCAACAGAACATTTGTCTTTAAGAGCTTTGACATACATCCAGTAACTATTACAGATCATGTGCCAACAATAAAATGTGGAACTTTTCTCCATGGGCCTCCAACAAAAATAATCTCCTACCCAGTTGGACTTTCCTGGTAATTAAATGACAATAAATAAATAAAACAAAAATGCAGGATAATAAAGTAAAAATGAGACACTTGTGCTTCCCCACCTACATGTTAAAAGAGAAGGATTTAAGAATGGGTAGTGGAAATTATTTGGGAGTTATTAACCAAGATGGAAAATACTTCAGAGAAGTTACAGCAATTGAGTGGGATAAAATGAGAGAGTTTAAAAAACAGGATACAAATAGAGAGAGATATGGTTAAGAAGAAACAAGACTTATTTAGCAGGACTGACAATGTTTAGGAATCTCATCCGTGGTGGTGCAGCGGTAGCGTTGTTGTCTCACAGCAAGAGGTTCTCCCATTCGATTCTCGGCTGGAGTGTGGGGAGTGCCTTCTGTGTGGATTCTGCATGTCCTCCCTGCGGTTGAGTGGCGTTCTGAAAGACATGCGTGAATGGGCGTGCCTTCGTTGAAGGTTGGGTGCCAAGCTGGCAACTCAGCACCGTAAAAATCTACTGCCAATCATTAGCAGACCAGGGTTCCGCTATGGCGACCCCTAACCAGGAAAAGCCGAAAGACAAACAAGAATAAGGGGAATCTCACAGAACAAGAAGAGGTATGACTGCAAAGTGCTAATGAGAAAATAAGGGAGTACCTGGATAATATACTTAACTTTAGAAACACTGCTGTTAATTTTTTTTGATAACTCCAAAGCACAAAAACGTTTACCACAATGCCTTAGGCAACAGAAAGTAAAAAGGTTGTTGCCAAACTTGGGCAGCCTATAACAAGAAAAATAACCAGAGATCCTATAGAGGTATTAGAGAGATTTTGTAAATTTTATGAAAAGTTTGTATAAGCAGAGAAATATTGCAATCAAGGAAAAGCACAAATATATTTATGGAAAACAAATATGCCAACATTAGAAGTAGATAATGCTCAACAATTAATCAAGAGCGAAGACTGGTTATATATCACTGATTTTCTCATATCATCCTATCCAGGATTAGGCAAGTACTCCAGTGGATTTTGGAAGTTAGGAGGTAAGAAAGTGATAAAGACCTGGAAGGTTTTGTTTAACAGTATTTTAAAAAGAGGAAAAAGTACAGTTGTGTGCACTTACCGTAAATGTAGATGTTCAAGTGTATTCACTGTTGCAGTCCTGACTACTGGGATTTCATGCCCTGAAAGCCCTTGGTTGGCCCGACTACCAGAGAAAAATCTTTCTGGCTCCCAGGCTGGTGGATGCTCAGGCCAATGTCAGTACACTCAGGTATAAAGGTAGCTGGCCTTTTTCAGAACACCAGGTCTTTTACTGCCCCCCTCCCCAAAGCAGTAAAGAAGGTGGAAAGATGCTAGGGTGAAGAGAGGATGCCCTGCAGGATAGCAGTGGCAACTCCTGCTCTAGACTTGGAGAAGGATGCTAAATGATAGTGTTTGGTGAAGGTATGCACACAGGACCAGGTGACTGCCTCTAAAAACTCTCCTTGGGGGGAACCCCCTTGATGAAGGCAGCAGAAGTAGTAGTAGCCCTGGTGGAGTGAGAACTAATCCCAACTGGGGATACCTTGCCATGAAAGCTATAGCAAAAGGAGATACCATGGGAGACCCATTTGGAAATAGTTTGCTTGGAAGCTGTTTTACCTTCTGCACCAGGGGCAAAGGTTATGAAAAGCTGCTCAGTTTTTCTCAAAGCTTTTGTCCTACCCAGGTAAAAACATAGCTGCCTGTGAACATCCACGGAATGCAGAATTCTCTCTCCTATATTTTGAAGGTTGGGGAAGAAGGTTGGTAGATGGATAGCCTGATTCAGGGTGGTGTCAGATTACCTTGGGCATGAAGGATGGGTTGGTCCCAAGAGAAACCCTATCCTAGTGAAAAATAAGGAAGAGTTCAACTGTCATGAGGGCCTGCAGTTCAGAAACCCTCCTAGCTGAGGTGATAGCTAGTAGTATAGCTGTTTTCCAAGTCAGAAGCTTGAGTTCAGCAGATGCTGCTGGTTCAAAGGGAGGTAAAGTTAAGCAGAAGCAATGATTTTAATTGAAGAGTAGGAAAGTTCTCAATTTAGCAGTGAAATCAGGTATTCCAGGATGCTTGTAATGTGAACTGACTGTGGCTCTGGGTGGTGGTCTTTGCACTAAATAGAGAACCTTTTCCATTTGGCTTTGTAAGTTTTCCTAATGCTCATTCTTCTGGACTCTGTGAGGATGTCTAGCACCTGTTTACTTAGGGTGGTGTCTGTGTAGACCATTGTGGGATCATCCATGCAGCCAAGCTGAGGGTCGGGCAGGTTGGGATGAACAACCCTACCCCTCGTTCTGAGTGAGGAGGTCCACCCTCTGAGGCAGAATCCACTATGCATGAGAGAGGGTACCAATGCTCTCTGGGACAGTCTGGGGCTGTTAGTATTGCTCTTGGGCCCTCCTCCCTGATCTTGAGAAGGACCAGAGGAATTAGGAGTATGGGAGGGAAGGCATAAATGAATAGTTGGGTTCATGGGAAGGAAAAGGCATCTGTTTTCCAGGCCATTTCCTGTTTGATCTTGGTGCACAATTTTTGCAATTGCGTGTTCTGTTTGAATGCAGAGAGATCCACTTGTGGATTCCCTCAGGACTGGGTTATGGTCTCGAAAATCTCCGGGTGTAGGTGCCACTCATGAGTATCCATAAGATTCCTGCTGAGGTGGTCTGCTATGACATTATGAACTCCTGGTAGGTACTGTGCCATGAGATGCAGTCCCAGAGAGTGTGCAGTTTCCCAGATTTGTATTGCTAGACAGTACAGGGGGGTAGAAATGTGTTCCTCCCTGTCTGTTGATGTACCACATTACTGTGGCATTGTCTTTATTAGCAGGATGCCCGGTGTCCATTTTTCTTTGAAGGTTATTAGGCCTTTCTGTACAGCCATGATTTCTTTCCAATTTGATATGCCTGTTTCTGATGTTGACTTCCCACTTCCCATAGGTTTATAGGTTGTGGAAGTGAGCCCCCAGATTGTCTCTGAGGCATCTGTTGTAAGGGCTTGCCCCAGAGGACTGAATATGAAGGGGAGGCCTGGGTTGTGGATGCATGTCTGTGCCCACCATGCAAATTCCATTTTGAGACAAGGAATGAGGGGTACCTCTGTCTCTACAGGTTGGGAGTTCTAGTACCATATGTTCCCGAGATACCACTGTAGCTTCCTCATTTGCAGTTTGGCAAGGGGGAGCATGAGGATGCATCAAGTCATGTACCCCAGGGCTCTTACGAATTACCTTGTTGAACTCTGATCCTTTATTTGTGTTCTTTGGAAGTAATACATTAGGAAGTACACTTTCTGGGGAGAGAAAAGCCCTCTGGAGAGTGGTGTCCATGACAGCCCACAGAAAAACAATCCTTTGGGTTGGTGAAGTAATGGACTAACCCCAGAGAAGAAAGGAGGTTCTGGGTGAATTTGAGAACCTGAAGTAGTTTCGAGGAATCTGTTGATTGCATAAGGCAGTCATCCATGTAGGGTTAGATTTATATTCCCCTGGTCCTGCAGAGAACTATTACTGGAGCACTTTGTGAACACTCTTGGTGAAGTAGACAAGCCAAAGGGCAGAGCAGAAAACTGATAATGACTGGATCCTGCCCTGAAGTGAAGGAACTTTCTGTGTGATTCCTGCATGTGAATGTGACTGTAGGCATCCTTTAGGTCTAGAGAGACCATGAAGGCCTGCAGGGACAGCCTGGGAAGGAGCTTTTGAAGAGTCAACATGTTCAATTTAGCAACCAAGAGAAACTGGTTGAGTTTTGACAGGTTCAGGATCGGGTGCCAAAAGCCTTCTTTCCTGGGGACCAGGAAAAGTCTGGAATAGAATCCCATTCCCTGCTAAGGAGGAGGGAGTGGCTCCACTGCTCCTTGCAGACAAAGATTTTGAATTTGAACTAGGGCTTCATTCAGTTGATTTAGGGGGACATCTGGAAAACCTGAATATTTTAATCGCTCTTTAAAAGTGAGCTTGTAGACATTTGCAATGATGTTTAGAACCCACTTATCTGTGGTATTGAGGGTCCAGGTATGAAAGAAAAGAGACAGCCTTCCTCTTAGCTTTGGGGTGGGGGTTGCGTGTGAGGTGGCTGAGTCATTACGAGTCTTGGGAAGTGGCTTGAGGTCTAGAACTCCCTTGCCTTGAGGTTTCTGAAGTCCACTGTCTGTCTTTTTGCAGGAGTTGCCTCTGCCTACATGGTTTTCTCTGGCTACTTCTAGGCAGGGAGGGAAAGGGACCAGTGTTTAGCAGGGAACTTTCTTCTGAACCTTGGGGGCTGCACCTGGAGGAAATCTTTTCACCATTTGCATAGACTTGGCTTTGTCCTCTGGGGGTCATCTAACAAATTAGATTTAATATGGTCCAGAAGGACTTGTTCTCGGAACCAAGCATGCCTTCTAATCATTGACCCAGTAGTGGCAGCTCTGTAAGATGCTTCCATGGCATTATATCCACAGTGTAGAGAATGCTTAGCTACCTGTGCACTAGCATGACAGACTTGAGAAAATTCCTTGAAAATATTTTTGTGCTCCAGGGCAGACACCTTCTGTTTAAGTTGGTCAAGGTTGGTCTGCTGGTACTTAATCATATGAAATTAGCAGTTGAGGGCACTCATACTGAGTGTGGCAGAGGTATAAGCCTTCTTGCCAAACCTGCCAAGGTTCCTGCTGTCTGGTTCCCTTAGGTCTTGGCGTGATCACTTCAGGTTCAACAGATGGGTTCTTGTAGAGAAATTTGTGGGATTCTTGAAAAAGTAAAACCTGTCTGTTTTTCAAGGGGCAGGGGGAAGAAAGTCAGGTTTTAAGAGGAGATTCCTGGAAGACATCATCCACTACTTCCAGGACTGGAGGGATAGCCAAAGGCTTGTGTTCCAGTAAGTCTAGGAACTCCCTAACCCTCTTAGCCTGTGGGTAATCCTGAGCCTCCCATTGGAAATGCTGTCTCATGGCATGGAGGGTCTCCCCAAATGAGAAATCCTCAGGTGGGGAGACAGAAGGGATGATGTCTTCAGAGTCAGAGTCCTCATAGAAAGTGTATGAAGGGCACTCATCAGATCCAGAGTCTTCTGAGTCTGGAGTTCTCCTCAGATATGCACAGATCCTGATAAATTTCTGAGGGATCATTAATTTTCTTTTACTAGTGGTAACAGGTTGTCTAGACCCGACAACAGAAAGGAGATCTTCTGCCAGCCTGATAAGGTCCTGCTGAGAACCCTGTGGAGCTGAGCCAGAAGGCCTAACTGCAGGCATAGCTACAGAAGGCTTCAGGCCTAGGAGTGTCCAGCACCATCATGCCTGTCTCTCAAGGATGCTGCACCTGAGGTGGAGTGGGCTAAGGCCTCACTGCCAAGTCTCCAGGCGGTGCATGCTCTTCGGAAGCCAAGGCCTGCTGAGCAGTCCTGGACCCAACCAATAAGCCATTGTCTAAGGCTTGTGTGGAAGTGGATAGGCTAGATGGTATGTCGGACTTGAAGGGTCTCAACAGAGGCCTGAGTCATTGGTTCTGTAAGTGAATGGGGGCTGCATAGGCAGCTCACTTTGTTCAAGCCTGGGGGGAGTCAGAAGTAGATGGATTGTCGCCAGAAGGCCTACACTTCTGTTTCTTGTTTTTCTTGTGCTTAGGTTGATCAAATTTGGTACGACAGATGGATGCCATAAACAATGGTTGAACAGTTTGTTGGATAGGAATCTTAGCAAGAAATTCAGCCCTATGCTGGATGGTTCTAGTATTAAAACGTGCACAAGAGTGACAGCAACATTATGATCAGGGCCTAGGCAAGTAACACAGAGTGAAAGTCTCTGTGTGGTACCTGCTTACTATGATGGAGACAATTATTGACTAACTGACATGAGGAAGAAAAGGAAAAGTTCCCTAATGGAGTACTTATCTGTCTGATGACACTTCTCTCTGGTATGGGCCGACCAAAGCACTTGAATGTGATTTGGTGCTTCCAGTATTTCACAGCAAAAAAAGACTGGTGTTCTGACGCAGGCTGGGTGCCTTTATACCTGAGCATACAGACGTCGGCCTAAGCATCCGCCAGCCTGCAATCTGGAAAGATTTTTCTCTGGGTGTCGGGCCAATCAAGCGCTTTCGAGGCAGAAAATCCCAAGTGTCAGGATTGCAACAGTGAAACACGAAGTACATCCACTAATATGCTGGAAAGACCTGTGGTGGCTGTAACACCTAAAGATGGTAAAAAACTCAGATACAGATTCATTTTGGCTCATTAAAATTTTAAACTGTGACTATAAAGTGTTTGTGTGTATAATGGCTAAAAGAATGTCAAAGGTGTTTCCAGAAATTATGTATATGGATCAATGTGGCCTTGTGGAGTAATTGGGAACATACTTTTTGGGACTGTAATGAGTTGACAGACTTTAAAACTTCCCTGCAGACTAGACTATCAGGAAAACTGGGTGAGCAAATTGGTAAAACTAAGGAAATGCTTTTTTTTGAGCTATGAAAATGAAACAATTGCCTAGACATAGTACGGCCTTGCTAAGTCCAGTTATGGTGGCTGCCAAAAGAACAATTACCAGAAAATGGAAATCAAAGTCTAAACCAACTGTACTAAAATCAGTGAATATAGTAAAACAGATAAAAACGGGAAATGTGATCTTTAGAAAAGGGTAGGAGGAAATTACATAGAAAAAAAGGGAATTATGGGAACAGTACATGCAGAATAATGTTTTGGAGGCAGAATGAGGTTTAAAAGAAAACAGGATTTATGTAATATTTGACAGTGACTGGATAGATTATAACTGATGTATGTTTGCTACTAAAAATGTCAATATCCTTTTTTCATTTATGTAAATGTATAATTGCCTGTGTCATAAGTGATAATTTAATAAAGATGGTCCTTGTTTAAAAAAAACAAAAACAAATGTGGCTTTGTGGAGGGGTGGCAAACATCTGATTCTATGAAGAATATTTAAATCTATCAGCTCATTACATTCCCAAAATGTTCCCAGTTATCGCTTTCTTTTTGATTACATGAGGGAAAATCCTCAGATGTCTGCCCATGGAATAAAAATAACTATTCTATCACTTCTAGGCAAAATTCCTATACCTTTTGGACTTTGTTTCATACTTGGGAACCTAACAAATTTCCTCACATTTTTTCCTTTGTAAATTACCTTTCCATTCTCTTTTCTCAATCTTTTCCAACCCTCTGTTGATTGCTTCTTGTAGCTACCATGCAATATTTTATACAACCTGCTAACTACCCCTTTTTAAGAGCAGTTTCTATTCTGCACTCAACTAAAAATTCTACCTAAGCTGGTCTTCCACCAAGAACTCCCCTGTCCCCTTTTCTTCATTTGTCAACTTTTCTAACCCTGACAGCAAAAATGGTCTCTAATACTGCAGTCCAAACGTTTGCTTATTCTTTTCCCACTCTATTACATTTCCTTCCAAATGTGTTTGCTCCCAATACCTTGTTTTCTTTGTTAATTGCCTCCAGTAAATTCCAGCCTCCTCTTGCCTATTTTCTATATCCCTACTTGCAGTCATCTCTATTGGTAAAAATCTCCTTTCTCCGTTCTTGCACTGTTCTTAACATATTTTCTGTTACTTTATGAATATAATATTCAGAAAAGTCATTTCCTTAAGGACTTGTATCCAAAATCCTGGTCTCTATATCACCTGACCCCCACCCATTTCATCATCATCCTTTTCAACTTTATTTATATCCTGCTTGAGATATGCGTAGGAGCCTTAATTGCATAGTTCTAATGCATTCTTCAGATCAGGTAATCTCAATGTATCTTGTTCAATGGAATAACCTGATTCATCCCATAGAACTCGTGCCCTTTCTCTCTTCCCAAATAAAATTCTTTGAACCCTTTATTAATTACCATCCACTCATTATTCTCTGGTGGATAAAAACATGTTTACACTAAGGAGACTAAAAACATGCTCACTGATTCTGTCTTACTGTCCACAGCCATAATCAAGAGTTTCTAGTTTCTCTACTTTTGTATTATTAATTTTTTAATGTCAACATATCCTTAGCTGCCATTTCAGAATTCCTTTTAATCCACACACCTAAATACTTCATCGTATGTCCCCATAAGTATGTGCACTGCTAAAACAATTCATGCATGAGTACAGTCTTTTTTAATTTCACTTAAGTCCCAAAAGACTTGAAACTGTCAGAAAATATTCCACACCACCAAATATCCTTTCCTGAACAAGTACAAAATATCATGTGCAAATGAAGTTAGCTTTTCTCAAGTACCAATCCAGTTATATCCTTCAAGTTCTACATCTCTCTTTTTTGCCAAAGGCTTTAAAGAAACTAAACAATGGGGAAACAGAACTTCCCTGCAAAGTCCCTCTGTTCAAACCTAGGTTGTAAGACAGGGCCCCTCCCACCTTAATCATTACCTGACGCTTCATATATCTTCTTTATTAACCCAATTATGATGGCATGCAAATGCTTCCACTGCCCTAGTCACAAAATCCCAGCTACCTCTACTGAATGCTTTTTCTCTCTGCATGACTCAACAAGAATCTGTTTGCTTACATTCTGCTCATCTCTGTATCATTATTACATTAATGCCGTCAAATATTTGCCTCCCCCCAAAAGGCCACAGTGGTCCACACCTATCAACATTGGTAACACCTCTGCCATTCTCTTAGGCAATACAGACATAAATGTTAAACCATTAGTATAAACTAATACATATATATATATATATATATATATATATATATATATATATATATATATATATATATATATGTATATACATATACATTGTTTGAAATGGGTCTATATGAAGCCTAATCTGTAGGGTCTTTATCCTATTTGGGCAATGCAACCCTGATGGCTTTTTTCAACGTGCAGCTAGTCGTCCCCCCCCCCCCAACATACACACACACACACACACACCTTTTAAAATGCTGTTAAACAATTTTTTCAAATCTTTAGCATTTTTCCTTCTTGACTTCCAAATTTCTACAGTACCATCTGTTCCCGAAGACCTCATTGCTGATTGGGATTCAATATCTGTCAGCCTGAGAGGACATGGTCAACAGGCTATGTTGGTTTGCCAAAGATGGCCTGCAACTGTCTCCCTTGTGCTTCCGGATTTTGGCTAAAATTTTATTCATCCCCTTAGAGCTTTTTTTGGCAATGCCAAAATTGAAAACCAACAGTCATAGCAAATAAAACCCTAAGAAACTAAAGGTGTTACTGCTCAATGCTAGGAGTCAAACTCAGTGGCGGCTGGTGACTTCAAATCACAGGGGCTGCAAAACCACAAAAACTAACTTTAATTGTGGCAAACCATCATTATGAAAGTCCAATCAAGACAAAAATAAGTGTAGAAGAATAAAAATATTTCAATGCATTGGCTGCATGACAGCTTACTTAATATCTAGATGGAAACAAAAGGTTGTGAGGCATGAAAAATAAATTACTTTTAAATACATTACTGGAATGCCAGTCAAAATCAAGTATAAGAAAAACCAGAAGCACTCAACTCAAACCACTTCTCCTTGCACTGCAGTTCTAATTATAATATATTCAGCTTTATTAAAGTACCAAGCAACATGCTGAAAGTAGAAATCTATGTGATGACTTGTAAAAATGTTTCTTATCCAAAAAGACCTGCTGCCTGACAACTTGTTTCATGGGGAAAACATGATAAAAGTAAAAATGAAAAGCAAACAAGAAACAAGCTCAAGATACATTGCTTAAAGGATTACTGTACAGGTTATGGACCACACATGATTGGCATTCTGTTTATAAAGCCTGTAGAGATGACTGGAAGTCTCCAACAAGTGTAATGAGCTTTTTAAAATAATGGAATCCTGTCCTTTAATACCCAAGGCTTATACATTATCTAGTCAAGTCTTCTGCATGGCAGACAAGCTTACCTTATGGTCATTAAAGCATTGCTACTTAAACACAGAGCAACAGGCACTTTGAGTAATAAGCATAAATCAACAGTACAAAATATGACAGAAACCAGACCATTCTGCAAAATCAAGGACAGATGAAAAGCCACTGTAGTACTTATGCAGTTGTGTCCTCCCATCCAAGGTAGATACAACTACTCCTTGCCCTTGCTTGGACACATCCAGAGTCACTACATGGGGAGGGGGCACAAAGCATGTCACAATTTGAAATCTCTCTGGCTGACTGTGATGGCCCTGACACATTTGTCATACCTCTCAACTTCAAGAGCAAGAAATCTGGACAAAGCCATACACAGAAGTGGGACAAAGGCACAACAATAAGGACAATTTTAAATATTGCTCTAATAAACTTAGAAAGATAATAGAATAGGTCTTGCATTAGTATGAATTTTCTGAAGGGTATAAAATCTGAAACTCAAATGTCTGTCATTTTCTAACTTCAGTCTTTAGTGAGTTGTCACTAATTTGCCAAAAACACAATTTTATGAAAAATGGACCAAAAATGTGATGCAAAAATATAAAATAGACACACAATACAGCTTCTACCTGTCAAAGAAGGGACACTTTAATATTAGTACTGCTACCTTGAGCAGCTGACAAAATAAAAGAATCTACATGCATTTCAAGTAATCTATAACTTTGATTATTACAGTTATTTCTTAATTGTAAACCCTCCATGTTTTCTTCCAAAATTGCTGGGAGGGATTATTAGGGGAAGAGCAACATTTTGAGCCAAAATTGGGGACAGTTGAGAGGTTGGCTATGCCTAATTCTATAAAGCAATTTATTTGCATGTACCTCTCAACCTGTTAATGCAGTAAATCTGAACAAGGCCAAATATATTTATAAACAGTACTAAAAATTGCTCTTGTATAAATTGAGACAGTTGATAGAACGGCTCTTACTTTAACATGCATTTTTATGAAGGTTATGAAGTCTGAAACTTATTATTTAGTGACTTCTGGCAAATCATTTAGGAATTAAAAACTACAAATTTTATGAACAACAAACCAAAAATAAGAAGCAAAAATCTATTCATTCTTTGAAAATCTGGACAGTTGGGAGGTATAGTTCAGCTGGGCCTGTCTGAGTTTGCTGCCCCCCCCTGACAAAATAATGGTTGAACTGGAGCCTCTGCAGCCATTCCAATTAACCATTATTACTTGGCTATCTCCATTTACCATAAACACTAATGTGCATACTGCTTTACTTCAATGATTGGACTTCATTTGAAAGTTTTATTTTGTATTTTACAGCACAAACATTAAGTCATCTGTTAAACAAAGCAATGCAGTCTCACAATGAAAACTTAGCATTAAAACTTCTCTGCCCTTGAAACTCACATTCATTGAAACAGCATTGAAACCCACATTCAAAGAAAATACATTTTGCCAGTGGCAGATAAAGATTAATTTTGGACTGTTTTCGAATCATAGGCCCCTTGCATATGAAACATACATGTGCTCTTTGATACACCTTCCTCATTGTACTAAAATTATATTCCTTGTACAATACAGTACACTTGTTAGAGGGTGTTTTAAATTTGTTTTGAACATTTTTCCAGTAAGCAATGAAACAAAACATATGCACCCATAATGGCAAAACTGCCCAGTTGAGAACATTTATCATAAAAAGTCTACTCAGACTTCCACAGTCCACCATTATTAGTAAATATACACAATTCTACAGTCCACCATTATTAGTAAATATGCACAATTCCACAGTCCACCATTATTAGTAAATATGCACAATTCTACAGTCCACCATTATCAGTAAATATGCACAATTCTACAGTGCACCTTTATCAGTAAATATGCAATTCTACAGTCCATATTTAGTGAATTCAGTTCTTGCCATAGCTGTCAACCTTAGCACAAAACCTGGACGAAGCCAATAATGGGGGAATACAGTCCCAAAAGTAGGGACAAATTTAAAATATTCATCTTATAAACTTAGAAAATTGCTAGAAAAAAAGGTTGTGCTACTATGTATTCTGAAGAACATGAAGTTTGAAATTCAAATGCCGGTCAATTTTACTGCGGACAGAACAAAACAATTTTCAGCAGAGTTGTAAAATGGCAGGGCATCAGAGCAAATCCACACAAACACAGAGAGGAGATGCAGACTCCACACAGAAGCCACCCCAACCAAGAATCAAACCAGAAAACCTATAGGTGTGAGGCAACAATACTACCACTGCACCATCAAATCTGCAAAGAATTAAACATTCAGAAACCTGAAGTCTGAAATTCAAATGCCTGTCAATTTTACTGCGGACAGAACAAAACAATTTTCAGCAGAGACGCAGGGGATTATACTGCAGACACATCTTTGTAAAATGGCAGGGCACCAGAGCAAATCCACACAAACACAGGCAGGAGATGCAGACTCCAAACAGAAGCCACCCCAACCAAGAATCAAACCAGAAAACCTATAGCTGTGAGGCAACAATACTACCACTGCACCATCAAATCTGCAAGGAATTAAACATTCAGAAACCTGAAGTCTGAAATTCAAATGCCTGTCAATTTTACTGCGGACAGAACAAAAACAATTTTCAGCAGAGATGCAGGGATTAATACTGCAGACACGTCTTTGTAAAATGGCAGGGCACCAGAGCAAATCCACACAAATACAGGGAGGAGATGCAGACAGAAGCCACCCCAACCAAGAATCAAACCAGAAAACCTATAGTTGTGAGGTAACAATACTATCACTGCACCATCAATTATACAAGGAATTAAACATTCAGAAACCTGAAGTCTGAAATTCAAATGCCTGTCAATTTTACTGGACAGAACAAAACCAATTTTCAGCAGGGATTAAAACTGCAGTTGTAAAATGGCAGGGCACCAGAGCAAATCCACACAAACACATGGAGGAGATGCAGACTCACACAGAAGCCACCCCAACCAAGAATCAAACCAGAAAACCTATAGCTGTGAGGCAACAATACTACCACTGCACCATCAAATAATTAAACATTCAGAAACCCTTAAGTCTGAAATTCAAATGCCTATCAATTTTATTTAACATTTTTAATCAGGACAGTCTGACTTGGAACAAATAAACAATTTTCAGCAGAGGCCCAGGAAGAAATAATGCAGACATGTCTTTGTAACATGGGAGGGCACAAAAGCAAACCCACACAAACACAGGGAGAAGATACAGACCCCACAAAGAAGGAACCCCAGCCAAGAATCAAACCCAGAACCTGCAGCTGTGAGGCAACACATCAAATATCAAGCATTGCAACATTTACAAACCACAGATATTATGAGGAACAGATCAGATCGAATATGAGGTAAAAATCTGAATTTTTGGTGGGTAGGGAACTCAAGTCTTTAACACCTGCATACAGGGTACAGGGTTCAAGCCTGAGGCATTCCCTACCACACCACCATAAGCACCTGCACACACACACACACACACACACACACACACACACACACACACACACACACACACACACACACACACACACACACACACACACACACACACACACACACACACACACACACACACACACACACACTCTCCAGTAAAGCACAAGCACCATACACAAACTCTCTCCAGTAAAGCACAAGCACCATACACAAACTCTCTCCAGTAAAGCACAAGCACCATACACAAACTCTCTCCAGTAAAGCACAAGCACCATACACAAACTCTCTCCAGTAAAGCACAAGCACCATACACAAACTCCAGTAAAGCACCATACACACACATTGTAAATTACAAAGCACAACCTCAATAAAAATAAAAAGGCACCTTACCTGAATGAATGAATACATCCAGAACGTCCACATACATCCTTCCAGCCGCGATACTGAAGACCCGCCAGATCCTAATGCCCCTCCCCGATGCCGACGAGATCCCTGCGGCTCTGTCCCGAGTCCCTGCTGCAAGAGGAGCAGTCCGACGCTGGCCCTATATTCTGGTCTGTGCACTGTCAGACGCCCTCTTGTGTCCTCTATTAAAAATATTTTTTTTTATTTTTCATTTGTTTTTCTTTTTTCTTTTTTATTTTTGAGGGGGCTGCAGTCCGGCAGCCCTATGCCACGAGCCGCCCCTGGTCAAACTCCACATCCTACAAGCTCTCCTGACTCCGGAGGATGCAGACACCTGTGCAATTACCAAGATATAGTTTAAAACTGCAGAAAGTACTCTGGTAGTGCAAGCTTACAGTGACGTCCACACATTTAGACCTTCAGCCGCACAGGTAGGGACTAAAGCTGTTTTAAGTGTATTTTTTTTTTTTATCATTTTTGCCTTATCTTTTCAAAAAAACAAAAAACAAAAAAACAAAACAATTCCTTGTTTCCCGCCTTTCTAAGCTAGTATAGTCCAGTTTTCAGGCTTGTGCTGAATTCAGGGCTGAGATACTAGTTTCCGAGTTGCCCATACCTTACTTGGATAGAAGGAAGTTTCTCTGTTCACCTGTGAGAGAGGGGAGCTTTGAGCAACCTATCTGTCCCTGGAGGAGTGGTTCCATCCCAGAAGTTAGTAGTTTATTGGCCATTTGGGCTAATTTCTATCTCTCTCATTTCCCTACTACAAAAACCGCGCTTGCACGGTTTTGAGCACCAGGCAGTGCCGGTTAAATTATTCCCGACTCCACTAAGTCTCCTCTTCAGTTTTTCCCTTTAAACTAGTCTAACTCTCCACCTAAGCACTCAAAAAGCATCTTACAGCCCAGCACTTGCTCAGACCTAATAGCAAGCACTAATATACCCTGACACTGATTGCCCAGCAGGGCAAGGCTCTTTATTCACCCCTCACCAACCAAGCGACTAAGCAGCTCACCCTACTATTTAGGCATGACCAAAGGGCAACTTCAGGTGCACTCTCCAGTCCAGCTGGTGAATCTGAGTATCCTGAGGCAATGTTACAACTGCCTCATGTACACAGACAACCCTCTCCTCATACCACAACACACTAACATATGCGAGAGATGCAATTATATAGCCAAACTGGAAGCTAAGCTGTCTCCACCCAAGACCTGAACAGACAAGTCAAGAGGAGAAGGTTAACACTTGCACCACAACTCCATCTGCACATAGACCTACTAAAACAGCACTGGCAAAAAATACACAAAATCATACTTGGAGGCTCTAAAAAACCTGCAAAAGCATCAGAGACCTCGAAAGCAGACACCCAAACAACCTGCACTTCCGGTCACAAACCAGACAACACATAAAACACAAAATCAGTGTGCCGCACAATCACAGCCCTTAAGGCGAAATAACATACCCAACACACTAGTAATAGGTGACTCTATAGTCAGGCACACTGACGTCCCACTCACTAGGCTGGACAAGCAGAAGGTTACTGTTAGCTGTCTGTCGGGAGCCAGTATCCTCCACATAACACAAGCACTCAGGTCACTCCAGAACAAGTATAAATATGACTCTGTCATTGTTCATGTTGGTGTGAAAGACCCTGAGATGTACCTCCCTGGACTACATGAAAAGAGACATGGAAGAGCTCTCTGATCATGTAGCCCAGGCTGGTATGACCCTGAGTAGCATCCTGCCCTCTACAAGAATGATACCTCAGTATAAAGAAAAAATGACCAATTTCAGCAACTGGCTAAGCTTCTGGTGTCAAAGGGGATCCAGTGTCCATCAGCCTGGCTGGGACAACATGCTCGACAAGCCGTGTTGCTTCACAAGAGACGGCTTGCACCTGTCACCCCTAGGCTTTCGAATACTGGCCAAGGCTCTTGCCCCCATAGTGCCTTTTTTAGGCAAGGCTCAAAAGTCAAACCCACCTCTGTAAACAGCACTATTAACAAAAAAATGAGGGTTACGCTACTCAAAGCCAGGAGTTTAAATCTCAAAATGCATGTGCTTGAAGCACTCCAGTATGGAGGACGTCGACATGTGTGCAGTAACTGAAACCTGGTTCAAGGCTCCAGAGAGCACCCCAGCACTACTGGGCTACAACTTATGCCACATGTTTCGGCCACAGAACATGGACCGAAACAAAAAGAAGGGGTATATCCATATTCACCAAGGAAACGTACACCTCCAGGTTAGTGGCGCAGCATGATACCTCTGGGATCATCCATGTGCAACTAACATCGGGCAAATCTGCAATGAAAATTATGGCCTGCTACAGATCACCCTCCATAAAGTACAGCTTTGTACTTACCATAAATGTAGATGTTCGAGTGTTCACCCTGCTGCAGTCATCACACTTGGGGTTATCCTGTCGTCAGGCGGTCCCGCAGTTGGCCGGATTTCCAAAGTCTTGGTCCGATGTCGGTTGCTGTCACCTCATCCCTGACGTAAGTGCGCCAGGGGTACATATACTGCAACCGACGCCATTTTCTTCAGTTTTTCTTGCCCCAGATGTCAGGTGCCCCCAAAAAGGTGATCAAAAATTAGTACCAAATGGTGTGAACAATGTACAAACACAAAATACCTTCAGCTATAAGCAAATACATCAGTAAGGTATAGCAGAGATTTAGCCAAAAGATCAGAGGGGCTGGAGGGAGGGTAACCTGGACTGCAGCAGGGTGAACACTCGAACATCTGCATTTATGGTAGGTACAAAACTGTACTATGTTCATCGTGTTACCCTGCTGCAGTCATCACACTTGGGTTGAGTCCCAAAGCTAAGGCAGGGTGGAGGTATCAGAGGGTTAGTGGAGGCAATGAGGCCCTGCAGAACTGCATTGGCGAAGCCTGCTCTGGACTTAGAATAAATAGGTAGGTGATAGTGTTTGGTGAAGGTGTGTACTAAGTTGCAGCTTCTAAAATTTCCTTGGTAGGGACCCCTCTAAGAAAGGCTGTAGAGGTAGCTGTTGCCCTGGTAGAGTGGGATCTAATGGTAGTAGGAACTGGTTTCCCATGATGGGTATAACAGAACCGTATGCAATGGCCTATCCATTTAGAAATGGTTTGTTTGGAAATAGCCCTCCCTTGAGAAGCTGTAGCATAGGATACAAAGAGCTGCTCAGTTTTTCTGAAAGCCTTAGTTTTGTCCAAGTAGTAACGAAGTTGCTTGTGAATGTCCAAGGAATGCAAGAGTCTCTCACCTTTGTTCTGTGGATGGATGATTTGATTTAAAGCTACACTGGAAACCACCTTAGGCATGAAGGAAGGATTAGTTCATAGAGAAACTCTGTCTTGATGGAAAACGAGGAAAGGTTCCACTGCCATTAGTGTCTGTATTTCTAAGACTCTCCTAGCAGAAGTTATTGTCAGGAGCAGGGCAGTCTTCCAAGATAGGAACTGAAGGTCTGCAGAGAAAGCTGGTTCAAAGGGAGGTAACATTAGTTTTTCCAGAACAAAGTTGAGGTCCCATGTTGGTGTAGGAGCTCTTCTAGGTGGTCTAATGTTTTTTGCCCCTCTGAGGAACTGCTTTAGAAGAGGATGTGAAAATAAAGGTGGATTTGTGTCGTAGTGAGCTGAAATAGCTGAAGCATGGATTTTAATAGAGGAGAAGGAAAGTCCTTTGTGCAACATTCTCTGCTAAATACTGTAGAATGTGAGGCATATGAGGCCAAGTTGTGTCTTGGCCTTTAGCTTGGTTCCAGGCAGAAAACCTTTTCCATTTGTCCGAGTAAGCCTTCCTGGTGCTTGGCCTCCTGGCTTCCAGAATAACATCCAGAACTGCTTGTGAAAGAGGGGCTGGTTGGATGTTTAAAAGATTCGCCATGCAGCCAGGTTAAGGTTTTTAGCTGGCTGTGTAGAATCTGTTTGTTTTGCTGCGTGAGCAAATGAAGTATTTGTGGCAATATCCATGGTGGGCTGTGAGCCATATTCTTCAATAGCGGGTACCAGTGCTGGCATGGCCAGTGTGGGGCTATGAGAATCAGCCGAGGTTTCTCCTTTTTGACCTTCAAAAGAACCTTTGGGAGAAGAGGTAATGGAGGAAAGGCATATGCTGTCAGGTTTTTCCAACTGAAGGAGAGAGCATCCACTTTCCAAGCTTGATGGTGGAATGTCCTTTTTCAAAATGTTGTCAGTTGGTAGTTTTGAGGACTGGCAAACAGGTCTATATTTGGAAGGCCCCATTTTTGAGTTATCATTGTAAATATTTGTGGGTCTAGCTTCCACTCGTGGGGATCTTTGATGTTTCTGCTTAGGTCGTCTGCCAATGTGTTTTTCTGTCCTGGCAGGAATTGAGCTTGTAACTGGACTTGGTAGGCCAGAGCTGTGTTCCATAAGATTATTGCTTGCCTGCAAAGAGGGTAGGAATGTGTGCCCCCTTGTTTGTTTATGTACCACATTACTGTGGTGTTGTCCATCTTTATTGCAAGTTGTCCTGGATGTAGAAGATCCTTGAAGGCTGTCAGAGCTTTCTGTACAGCTAGCATCTCTTGTGCAGTTTTCTTTGTTCTGGAGTCCATAGGTCTTGAATGCATTGCCCTGCCATGTGGGCCCCCCAGGCATAGTCTGAGGCGTCTGTTGTGATAGTTTGCCTGGTTGGGGGCAAGGTGAAAGGCTAACCCTTGTTGAGGTGACATGCCTGCGCCTACCATAGAAATTCCTGTTGAAGGCAGGGAATGAGAGATATCACTGTGTCCAAGCTGTGGCTGTGTTGAGACCATACACTTTTTAGGTACCACTATAATTTCCTCATATGCAGTTTTGCAAATGGTATCAGAATACAAGATGCCATGAAGCCCAAAGCCTGCAGAATTTTTCTTGCAGTTAATTGGATCTTTGTTGCCATTGTCTTGAAATATTGAGTCAGTTGTAGTTGCTTGTCTGGTGTGAGGTAAGCCTTCTGGGCCATTGTGTCCAAGCTGGCACCCAGAAATGTCATTTTTTGTGAGGGTACTAGTTTTGACTTCTTTTCGTTTACTGTGTACCCCAGACAATTTAGTAGATGCTTCACAAAAGCCAGATGATGTAAGAGAATGTCTTTTCTTTCTGCTTGGATGAGGCAGTCATCCAGGTATGGATATATTTGAATTCCTCTTTGTCTGCAGTATGCAATTACTGGTGCCAGGCATTTTGTGAAAACTCTGGGCGCAGTAGATAAGCCAAAGGGAAGTGCAGAGAATTGGTAATGGGCTGAACCTGCAATGAAATGGAGGTATCTTCTGCAACTTTGTCTGATAGGGACATGCAGGTATGCCTCCTTGAGGTCCAACGTTACCAACCATGCTTCCTTGCCCAACATGGGAAGTAGCTGCTGTAGTGTTAGCATCTTGAATTTTGGGACTTTTAGGTAAGTGTTTAGAATTGAAAGATCCAGAATTGGTCTCCAAGCATTGTCCTTTCTGGGTACTAGAAAGTGCCTCGAGTAAAATCCTTGGCCTTGCTCTTGAATCAGTACCCGTTGAATGGCTCTCATGGCCATGAGAGCTGTAATTTATTTTTGAGCCTCTGCCCTTTGATTTAGTGGCAGGTTTGGCATTACTCTTTTCATTGGCAAGGTGTGAAAGTGGAATCTGTATCCTCGTAAAATTATGTCTATGACCCATTTGTCCTTTGTGACCATGTGCCAGTTGTCTGCAAAAAGTGCTAGTTTCCCCACCAAGGGGGCTAACAACAGAGCTTTGTTTGGCCAGTAGAGGGGTAAGTCATTGAGTTTGCCTTCTGGTGGGTTGAGACCTGTCTTCTCCTCCTTTCTGGGTTGGAGTGCCCCATTGGCGAGGTTTATACTGGGCTTGTGGTTGTCCTCTGCCCCTTGGGCGCCTGTATTTACCCCTCTGAGGTCTGTCAGTGGCTGGAAAGGACCAATTTTTTGTTGGTCAGTTTCTGCTGAAGTGAGGGGGTTGTACCTGTAGGAAATCTTTGACTGTCTGCATTGATTTCGCCTTATCTTCCATTTTCTTTAGCACTTCTTCTGCTTTAACTCCAAAAAGAACATCCTGCTGTAAGGGTGCATCCAGTAGTTTTGCTTTGACATGATCAGGTAGACTTTGTTCCTTTAACCAGGCATGCCTACGTATAACTGATCCAGTGACAGCTGCTCTGCAGGAGGCCTCCAAAGAATCAAACCCACATTGTAAGGTATATGTTTGCCCACCTGCTCGGTGGCATGCAACAAATCCTGTACTTCTTTCAATTCAGATTGTTGGGGAAGGGAGGTTATCTTTTGTTTTAACTGAGAGATTAGAAACTGCTGATACTTGAGCATATGAAATTGACAATTTAGTGCCCTCATAGCTAATGTGGCTGAGGTGTAAACCTTTTTCCCCCACCTGTCTAGTGCTCTTGAGTCCCTCTCAGAAGGTACTGCGTTTTTAGCCATGGAAGCCTTAGGCCCCTTGGGACCCTGGGAGATCATCTCTGGGTCAGCTACTGGGCTTTTGTAAAGAAATTTGTGGGAATCAGGTACTCTGTAGTATCTGTCAGGCTTAGCCGGAGCAGGAGGTAGAGAGTCTGGGTTGAAACTGGATTCTAAATAGACATCATCCACAATATCCAAAACAGGTGGGATGGCTAGAGGTCTGTGTTGGGGGAGTAAAAGAAACTCTCGGAGCCTTTTCTTGGAATCAGAGAAATCCTGACCTTCCCAGTGGAAATGTTCTCTCAGTGTGTAAAGTTTCCCCAAAAGAGTAGTCTTCAGGAGGGGAAGCTGGGGGAATAGAGTCCTCAGCATCAGAATCTTCATAAGGAGAGTAGGAATAGTCTTGGTCTTCAGAGGAATCCGAAGAAATAGACAGTTGCTCAGAAGAAGCAGAATCTTCCTCTTGTCTAGGCCTTTTGTCAGGAGGAGGCTGTGAACCCGTGATAAGAGAAATCAAATCTTCAGCCATTTTGAGCATCTGTTTTTAGGCATAGGGCCTTGAACAGGAGACTGAAGTGTAGTCTTTTTAGCTTTAGGAGTCTTAGACTTAGAAAACATTTTGACTGTTAGAGTCATCGGTACAATTGTTAACTTTTTCTGACATCGGTCTGAGGCAAGAAAAGTTTCCCCAATGGGGTACTTAGATTTATAGAAGACTTCGGTCTGAAATTCGAATTCGACAATCTTAGGAGTCGGCCGATCGGCACGTGCGAACTGCTTCTGCTTCGCGCACCCGACGGCAAGAAAGACTGAAGAAAATGGCGTCGGTTGCAGTATATGTACCCCTGGTGCACTGACGTCAGGGATGAGGCGACAGCAACCGACGTCAGACCAAGACTTTGGAAATCCGGCCAACTGTGGGACCGCCTGACGACAGGATAACCCCAAGTGTGATGACTGCAGCAGGGTAACACGATGAACATCCCAGGACCACCACGCCACCTTTCTGGAGACAATGGAAAACATGAAGGTCCTACCGAACACCCTGATATTGGGCGATTTCAAGTACCCTACCATTCACTGGGAAAACGAGTGCAAATTCTCAGGCCCACCTCTTCCTGGAATTCATCAACTCAAACGCCCTGGATCAGCTGGTAAACTCCCCTACCAGAGGTAAAAACATACTGGACCTGATCATCACCAACATGGGCGACAGGTGTTCCACACCGGAGGTCAACCAGTCACTAGTGAGATCAGACCATAAACTAATCACTCTGGATGTCCACACCCCACCACCACCCCCAACTAAGGAAACCACAGTAAAAAAAACTTTTCTAAAGCAAACTTCACCTTACTTAAGACAGAGGTGGTAAGTTTCACAGCCCCCACGCTAAAGGATAATGCTGCCCAAAATGCAGAAACCTTTACAAATGCACTCTATGAGCACCTACAAGGATACATGGATCATGCCATCCCTAGCAAAACCAAAACTCACTCCTCTAAGAGAAGGAAACCAGTTTGGTGGACCCCTGCAATAAACAGGCTATACAATAGGAGGAGAAAACTAGTTCAGAAAAAAAGCAAATTCCAAGAAGGAAAGACATCTCTGATCAGTAAGAAACTAAAGGTCCATCATGAAAACATCCAAGGCTAACTTCGAAAGAAAAATTGCCAAGGATTCAAAAGATAACCACAAAGCCTTCTTTAGCTATGTTACGAATCTAAGTGGCAACTGGCAGATATGCACTGAACTAGTGCAAAATAGCACAAAATATACTGAACCTATTGATATTGCCAACATCCTGGCAGATAGATTCAGTGCAAACTTCACCCCCTCTCACCTTCAAAAGGGCCCACAACAATACCGGAAAAGTGTAGTGTCCCAAAAATCACAGACGCACAGGTGAAAACAGCTCTTTCAAAAGCCAAAAAAACAGCGTCAATGGGACAAGATGGTGTCCCAGGCTGCGTCTTGCACGAACTACAGAATGAACTAACCTCCCACCTAAATACACTGTTCAACCTCAGCCTCTCCACAGGCTACGTGCCCATAGAATGGCGCACAGCAACAGTTATTCCTCTCCACAAAGGAGGGGCCACAACTGACCCTGGTAACTATCGCCCCATAAGCCTGACTAGCCTGGTCTGCAAGGCTATGGAGCGCATCATCATGGAACTCATTAACAAAGACACTGGGAACCTCCAAACATTTGACCCGACCCAGTTCAGCTTTTTAAGGGCAGATCATGCCTACTAAACCTGGTTGACTTCTTTGAGACAGTCACCAGGGCCATAGACAAGGGAAAGGTGGTTCACACAGCCTACCTTGACCTCGCCAAGGTTTTCAACACCATTCCCCACTCAGGTATTACAGAAAAACTCACCAGCCTGAACATAAACCCTATGTCATGAGATGGGTTGCCAACAGGCTTACAGACAGAACTCACACAGTAAGAATAGTGAGCTCCAGGTCCGACTCTAATCCAGTCACAAGTGGTGTCCCGCAAGGCTCGGTCCTGGGACCCCTACTGCTCGGCATATACTTCTCAGAAGTACAGGCAAACACAGGAGGACTATGGCTAACCAAGTTTGCCAATGACTGCAAGTTGGGAGCCATAAATGACTCTCCAGCTGACACGGACATCCTCCAAAAGGGCCTTACTGAGACAGACACATGGTTGGCCTCAAGCTAAATGCCAAAAAAATGCATAGTCATCCCGTTTGGAAAAATCAAAACACCCACGAATTATCACATAGGTGACAGCCCCCTTAATACAGAAGAGGTAATACGAGATCTGGGGACCCAGGTAGATAGTAATCTCTCCTTTGACAATCATATTGCCAAAGTAGTTAGGAAATCCTTCTATGTGGCCCATCTAATTACTAAAGGGTTCGCATCTAGGGATTATTGCGCCCCTCTATTCGTCACTCATTAGACCCATCATAGAGTACCATGCCCCATTTGGGATGTACCTCACAAGACACTTCCAACAGCTGGAAAGACCACAAAAGTACCTCACCAAGAGGATTACTGGCCTCAAACATATGTCCTACGCAGCCTGACTGAAAAAACTCCGGCTGTACTCAATAGCATATTGCTTACTCAACTCAAAGGTGATCTCTGCCTGACTTATAAAGCCATGTCCAACTCCGAATTGATGGACATGCTCCACCTAAAGAAATCCAGGTCACTGCGAGCCACGCACTCTAGTGAGCTAAACCCCGCCACAACAATAAACAGAACATGCTGGAGGGATAGATTCCTGCAACAGAGCCTCCCCATGCTTTGGAACAAAATTCCAAATTACATCAGGCAGAGCCCCTCATTAACACTTTTCAAGAGAAACCTTGACGAGTGGATGTGTAACAGAAAATACAACCCTGGGATCACTTCACTGGCTCTGCTTGACAGAGGATCAGTTAATCAATGGGGTGGCGAAAGCAGACACACACTGGCTAGGCTTATAAACACCCTCGGGCAGATAGCCTACTACCTACCTATGAACCTAAATGTGGAGGTGTCTTGATGTATATTAGCAACAAGTATTCCTTAAGCGTGGTTAAACAGGATGATACCCTTGAGTTCTTGCATGTGCCCACCCCCCGGTCATGTCAGATTACAAAGCGGTCTCATTCAAAATAAATATCTTAACTTGGAAAACCCAGTAAAACCTGTTACAGTTAGCGGCTATTCTACAGCAAACTACATCCTATAAAGCAACAGTCTGTCAAAATGCAATGCCCTGCCCAACCCAACCCACAGTTCACAACAGTTTAAGCAGAATTATTCAGAGAAAAACTGTACAAACACGTAAAGGCCTCCATAGCGGCTGGTGTGACTACCAGAAATAAGCCAAAAACAAACCTCATTGGTGGAATCCCAATTTCCCAGGGTTCTATCCTGGGCTCCCTGTTTTTTAACATATTAAAAAATAACCTCCATGTCTCCTGCCCTCACTCTACCTTAATGCAGTACTCGGACGATTCCACAATTAACACTTCCAACAATATACAAAATCTCCACTCTATCACTCAACAATCTCTGCACCTAGTAGAACGAACTGAAAACAACCTGCATCTCAACCCCAAAAAGACCAAGTTTCGCCTTTTCCTTCCAAAAAACCTCAGTCCAGCTAAAGACAACTTCACCATCTCATCCTCAGACAATACAATCACCACTGATTCGAACACCAAATTGCTTGGCGTTACTATAGACCAATTAAAATTCAACCTACATATCTTAAACTGTATCAAAAAGCCCAATCAAAAACTAGACCTTCTATACCACAACAAATATATACCTAACAAATCTAGACCTATACTGGCTCAAACATTGATTCTACCATCCCTGCTGTATACTGCTCTCATAGTTACTAACCTCCAAATAATCTCTTAACCAAACTAGAAACCACCTATAACAAGATTGCCAGATTTGCAGACACGAATAGCTATAAATCCCATCATTGTATATCCCTGAAAAGCTTAAGATGGCATGAGCTCCCCCACACGCTTCAAATATCACAACTACAAATTGCACACAGCATCCTAAATAGCCCCTACTCCTGCTCTTACATCCATAATTACACCCTACACACTCAATCATGACCTCAGAAGCACACAACAAAACTTTCTGCTGGTGACAAAGCTTTACAGTCATTCAATTGCATACTCGTGGAACAAACTTCCATTGTCCCCTCGCTCCACTACCAAAAGTGGTGAATTCAAAAAGCAACTAAAAATTCACTTCCAACATGCATGGATGCATGGATCTGTACTTGTCAGAAAATTACCCAATGACTTTTTCTTCTTCTCTCAGTTAAAATATCTGCCTGGTATCTACCCTAAACTGCCTACATATATTACTCTCTCTGCAGTTAGTACCTATGCTATTAAATGCACCTTTGTTGCACTATGTCATGATGTTACTCAGAATGTTTTTTAGGCATCGCTACATTCCTTGTAAATAACGTAATGCTAACCAAATTTCTCAAACATATTGTTACTGCATTCTCAAAATACTGCACTTTTGCCTTGTATATATTTGTATTGTACATTTCTCTCTGTTTTTGTACTAAGTATCTTACAACTTGAATTGTTAGGTTTTTCTTATTAATTACTTTCCTGGAGCTTTTCTCCTTGGGTCTTCGCTGAAAAAGGGCTCTCTCAGCCCAGTTGGTATAACCCAGTTAGCAGATGTAAAAATAAATAAATAATCCTTAACAGGATTTATAACAAAAGGAAAAAAAGTCATGGCCAAAGTCAGAAAGACCAACTCTCATAATGACAAGCTCACTAATAACACTAAACATGAAACTAAGAGGACTAATTAAACACAAGACCAATTATGAAGTCAAGATAGCTTTCAGGCTAAACACAGCCACAAAGGCTTCTACAACTATGCCCGAGACCTCAAAGGTAACATGCAACAGTGTGCTGAATTGATAATAAGTGGTTCCACCTTCATTGAGTAGAGTGACCTAGAGAATCCGCTGGCCAACAAGTTCATCTCAAACTTTACATCCCACTCCCTCCTGCCATCTCTTGTGAAATCCCTACCAGCATAAACCTCATAACTATCAGCAGGGACCAGATGACAGCAGTGCTCAATAAAGCTACAAAAACCGTCTCAGTGGGGCCTGACAATATCCCAGGTTTCCTCCTAAACAGTTTGAAACATGAGCTATCAGGACCACCCGAGTCACTTTTCAACTATAGCCTCAAAACCATCAATTGACCCTGGAAACTACAGACTCAGTCTGACTAGTCTAATATGCAAAGCCATGGAATTAATTTTCATGGAAATGATCAACAACGACTTTGGCAACTTATAGACACTGGACCCACCCCAGTTTGGTTTTCTCAAAAGACAGTCATGCCTACTTAACCTGGTAGACGCTGAGAAGGTAACCAAGGCAATCAAAGGGAAAACTGTGCATGCTGCCTTCCTAGACCTGGCTAAAGTATTAGACACTAAACCCACTAAAGCACTGTGGACAAACTCACTGAACTAGGCATAAATCCCTACATAATTCTCTGGATTTCCAGCTGGCTCACTAACAGGACCCAAAAAGTCAGGACTGGGGAAGACTACTTCCACCAAAAGGCAGGTCACCAATGGAGTACCACACGGCTCCATGCTGGACTCAGTCCTGTTTGGCATCTACTTACTTCTCAGAGGGCATGGCTAATGTAAAGAGCCTCTGGCTCAACACGTTTGCAGGTGACTGAAAATTGGGAGACATCATAAATTCCCCCATGACACTAACATCCTAAAAGAGGGTCTAACAAACAAATGACTGGTGCCAAAGCCACAGATTAAAACTTGGTGCAAAGATGTGCATTATAATCCCTTTTGGGAAAACGTCTACCCAGACAAATTACTCCTCTAACATATACATTCAGTAATCTGGCCTCTGACCAACACGTAGCCAAGGTAGTAAGAAAATCTTTCTACGTCTCCCAATTTATAAGTAAGGGTATGGCATCCAGGTCCAAGGAAGTTATTGCACCACTCTACTTGTCCCTTACCAGACCCATTGTTGAGTATAACGCTCCCTTCAGTATGTAGCTGTCTAGGCGCATACAACAGTTGCAACACCCACAGATTTCCTTAGAGCTCTGTCTCTTACAGGCTGTTGAGAGGTGATCTGTGCTTGGTATACAGAGCATTCTTACATTCAGCCCTGTTGGAGCTTTTGCACATCCACAAAACGAGCAGCACCAAAAACACTAGATCCATGAATTTGAACTTTGCTTGCAACATAAATAGAATAAGCTGGTGAGACAGATGTGACTCAGAGGATCTCCAAGCTCTTGGACAGGCTTCCTATCTATGTAAACACAGTCCATCTCTAACCCTATTCAAACGTAACCTTGACTACTCAATGGGAAATAGCAAATTTATCCTCAGGCTGGACCCCACGTCTCCCATAGACAGAAGCCAACAATAACCTTCCCTAACAGCCCTCCACACAACTTTTTAGCAACCTCCTAATAAATATACCCCTCCCAGAAAACATACACCCCTATTAAGATGCACATGCTACCAGAGGATGCAACCGGGTTGGGCTGTGTGGCCAGACTTATAAAGGCCCTGGTGACCGTTAGACTAGTATATACCTATGAACCTATAACTGATTATATATCATTTATTTGAAGTAGTTTTCCTGGCTAGATCTCTGATCTCCACGGACTATTTTCAGACTTGGCCTGGGAGTGGTGTCTGGTTAAAGTGACTTGCTCAGTGTTACACAGCTAGATAATGCAGGCTGAGTGGAATCAAATCGTGCACCATTGGACCACAGGAAACAGCTTGTTAGCAGCTCCTTAATCCCCTAAGCTAAATGCCAGACATCATTTTCTTGTCTTTTCCTAACTTATTACTTAAGCCTCATCTTTCTCTAACTTCCGCATAATTAAGTCTTTCATAAAAAATATTTTCATTTGCACCTTTTATTGGTTCTCCCATTCCTCTGCTTTATACACATTTTCATAAAGTTTCCAAAATGTCTGTAAAACATATACAAGAGAGTGTTATTTTTCTTGCCATAAGCTTCCTAAGTTTGACTATAGCTCTTCCTACTTTCTGTTTAAAACATTGTGAATTTTTTTTGTACTCTAGTGTTGCTATCAACAAATACTTGCTCTTTGTGTTCAACATCTTTGTATCCTGTATAGGAAGGGTTAAAATGTGAAACTACATTGCGTGCAAAGAAATAAGCTAAAATGAGTTGTTTTTCTTGTAAGGAATTTGCTGACCAGAAAGGAATGCACAGATGTTACTTTGATCCAGGCACAGGCCTATCTTGGGACTGACCTCTGACCAAGGAGGAGTGCATAGATGTTACCTTGATGTAGGCACCAACTTATCTTGTGTCTGACTTTTTACCATCTAAGGCTCCAGTGAGTGAATTTATAGCCTTGACTGAAATTCCTTGTTTAGTAACCAGCTGCTGTGTATGCACAAAACAGGGTATAAAAACCCATGTAAAGTGTATAGAAATTAGACTGCTGACAACCAAGAACTTTGCGGCAGGTCTCCATGCATGTAAAATAAACTCTTTTTTTGGCCTACCTTTTTGCTGCGTGATTCTTCCAGTATATGTTAAGAGTATTAAAATCTTTTGACATTTCTGGCGCCCAAGAACGTGGGGCCACCTCTTCACGGTACGAATCGCATAAGAGGGACTGAAAAACCTGTACAGGAAGGGGAGAACGAATCTCGGGCTCCCCTGAACGGAAAGACCTCCGACGAAGAAGTCGTAAGTAGAGGCCAGTCACTCTTAGATTCGATCCGTGGGACGGTGACGAACAAGGGCGGAAGATCCGCAGTAAGGTAAGCTTTTTTTATTTGTAAAAGTTTTTTAAGGGACTAGTCATAAAGGAATTTCTTTTGTTTAAAATTTTACAAAAGACCGGTAGAGATCTCAGGAAAAGGAAACAGTTTTTCTTTTAAATAAGAAAAATGGGAATAGGAAGCAGTTGTTGTGTTAGTAAGGGCTGCTTAAATAAAAGGACTGAGGATGAGGAATATATGTTTAAATTACATCCGAAAAACTTGAAATATATGAAAAAATGGAAAAAAAAAATATGGGTTTAGTGGTACCTTGAATAAATCAGAATGTCAAAATCTAGTGTGAGACCTGCGCAGGGACACGGGAGGTAAGGTTAAGAAACAAAAAAAGGTAGGATTTCCTCAAGCACAGAAATGGTTAGAAGAAGCTAATAAGAGACATAGGGAACAATTTTCAAAGAAGGGAAATGGTGGCTCGAGTAAGATGCATTTTTTGTCCGCAAAGAGGATTACGAGACATCTGTTGCCTGTCATAAACCGACAGCCCCGCCCTTGTATCCCGAAGTTACAAAAGACATGGTTAGTCCACCCCAGTATCAGGAAGATGACACAGAGAATCAGGATCAAACTGTACCCCCCGTAGTACTGACAAAACAAGTAGGTAAAACCCTGAAACTCCGGAACCGTGATATAGATACATCAGAGTGGACACAAAAGGAAACCGAAGTCAATTCGGCATCCACAGAGTATCCCCTCCTAGAAGTTGCGAATCCGCAAGCAGGTACGTCCGGACAGGGTCCCACCATTTTAGTCTATCGACCCTGGACGCGGGAGGACATTCGAAAAGCTGTAGAAGGAATACCACACCCTAGGTTAGATATGACCAAGTTTTGTGATATAATATTATAACATGATAGAAAGTTATAAGCTAAATGCCGTAGAGCTGGAGCAAGTAGTTCGACAAATTTTGGGTCCCGACTGGCACCTGGTCTGTGGGGACTGGGACCACATAACCAGGGAAAATGATAGACCACTTGCCTACAATTCAGACTCACACCAAAAGCAGGTTAAGGATTTACTAACCCGTATTATGGATAAATGGAAGCCTAGGGCAGACTGGACCTGTATCAATAGATGTGTACAAGACGACGATGAAAAAGTAGACAACTATTTGCAGAGACTTACCCAGTGTTTTGATAACCATAGTGGAATAAGCAAACCACCCAATCAAAAAAATGATTCACCTTATGAACAACAGTTAAAAAATGCCTTTTTAAAAGGATGTAAAACTGCAATCAGTAACTTCATTCACAAACATATGATAGACCATAGGACGGCACGTCTGCAACCCTTACTGGAGTATGCAAGACATGCAGAAAAATATTTTGAAGAAAGGAAAAGGAAACAAGCTCAAACCTTTACGGTGAGTGAAGATGGGACACTTATGCTACTGCAAGGTCCGACTAACAGGGGTAGAGGAAGGGGCAGAGGCAGGGGCAGAGGAAGAGGGAATGTGGGACATTCCGAAGATTACGAAGGCAGACAGAAAAGAGGAGAATGTTTCAAATGTGGTAAAAAGGGACATTTTGCGAGGGATTGCCGGTCTTCTGAAAGAACTAAAACCACCCCGGATCACGAGTCAGCATGACTATATGATGGTGGTGGAGGTGAATCAGACCCGGACAAAAAGGCTGATGGGCCAGACTCAATAAGGCAGAGTGAAGAGGAAGCTTTTGAGGACGTAAACGAAGAGGGTAAGGGAGAATGTGCAGGATGGGAGAATGAAATGACTGATTTTTCAGAAGGCGAATATCAGGTTGTTAATTTAACAGCGCTGGCTGTAACTATGCAGCTAGAAGCACAACCGATAATCACACTTCAAGTAGAAGGAAAGGATGTAGAATTTTTGTGTGATTCAGGGGCCTCCAGGACCCTGCTAAAAAATTCTGCAGTACCATCCGATGTAACTTCTGATGACTATGTATTAGTCAAGGCAGCAAATGGCCGCATTTATAAAGAACCACTATCTAAACTCTTATGGTTCACGGACCCTGAAACTAACCAAACTATCAGGTTTCGAGTCATTATCTCCAAAATTTGCCCTGTAAACTTATTAGGGAGAGATTTAATACACGTGTTTGGCATAGCAGCTGTGCCGACTGCATCAGGGATTCTAGCCAAACGAGTAGAAATTCAAGATGTTATGTTACAGGTGGGGCAGGGTGATTTACAC
The DNA here is from genome assembly GCF_019279795.1 of Protopterus annectens. Lineage (NCBI taxonomy): Eukaryota > Metazoa > Chordata > Ceratodontiformes > Protopteridae > Protopterus > Protopterus annectens. Next base: position 177,015,422 of record NC_056738.1, read on the forward strand.
TACTGGTACAGTAATGATCTTGTCGAAACTGGACCACAAAATGTAGTAAATGAGCTAACTAATTTGGCCTTAAGCAAATATGGCACACAACCGCCAGTGGTAGCTAAACAACTACACTGTACAATGTACTACAGAAAGTATGTAGGACCAGACGACAAATATGAAGAGCAATTCTTCAAACACAAGGTCACAAAAATCCTGTTACAAAATCTATATTGGGATAAAGCAGGAAATTCTGCGGTTACATGCAGTCTTACAAAAAATATGCAGTTACTTTTTCACAATAATTCTATTGCACATGTCTCTGTAACAAGGGAAGAACAAATGGCATGGTATCTGGTGGGGAGGAAAGTTACTGAATGGGCTAAAATGACGCCAGAACAGTTGGCATGTAAAGGAGTTCAGGTACAAAGACTAAATTGGGTCACCCAGGCTAGTCCAACAGTGCACCTCCGCGAAGACAGGCTAACGCCACCCGGGGGAGGGCCATTCTGACTAATTCTTCCTGCGGGGTTAGGAGATATAAAGTTACAATCAGTGCCAGACTCCTTATGGTCCCGCGGGCAACATGACATTGGGCTAATAAAAACAGCAGGACAGGTTAAAATAACCCCCAAAATCCGATTTTAGACCTCACAAGCATCAGTATCCATTAAGTAAGAAGGCAGAAGAAGGCATTCTACCAGTGATCACGGCTCTACTACGAGCTGGGGTTTTAATTCCATGCACAGATTCACCGTGTAACACACCCTTGTTCCCAGTAAGGAAACCGGATGGGACCTGGAGAATGGTACAGGATCTGCAGGCTGTGAATGCCGCTGTGGTACCAAGGGATCCTATGGTCCCAGATCCATCTGTTTTGTTAAATGATATCCTTCCCACAGATAAGTATTTTTCTGTCATTGATATCAGTAACGCATTTTTTTCCATCCCTCTACAGGAAGCTAGTAGGTTTTGGTTCGCTTTTACGTTCATGAGCAAGCGGTACACATACACAAGACTGCCGCAGGGATATTGTGAAAGCCCTACAATCTTTTCACAAGAAATGTCGACAAGCCTGGCACAGTTCCAACCAGAGCATGGCTGTCATCTACTATTATACGTGGACGACATCTTACTGGCTGCACCCACGGAGGCTGTCTGTGAGTCCGAAACTATTCGGTTATTGCATTTCTTGGTGAAAGAGGGACATAAGGTAAACAAATCTAAATTACAATTTTGTAAAGCTGAAGTACGATATCTAGGCTATACCATTTCAAATGCTGGTAGACAACTAGATAGCTGTAGAAAAGAAGCTATTTTACAGGCACCAATGCCCAGTACAAAAAAAGAAATTATATCATTTTTAGGAATAACTAACTTTTGTCGTAGTTGGATTCCCAATTATGCAGAGGAAGTGAGTCCACTTTCAGAACTTATTTTTGCACTTCCCATGGCAGCACATGACGCGCTACAATGGACAGATAAGGCAATACAGGCATTTACTAGGGTAAAGCAACTGATAGCAGGATCTGCAACACTTGGCTTCCCTAACTATACAAAACCTTTTGTTCAGACAGTAGATTGTAAGCAGGGCTTTATGACATCGGTTCTGTTGCAAACTTATGGGGATAAGTTGAAACCATTAGCTTTTTATTCCAGTAAACTGGACACAGTGGCACGATCGTTGCCACACTGTGTACAAGCAGTAGTCGCAGCTGCACTGGCCGTGCAGGCATCTGCAACCCTAGTTTTGTTTCATGACCTTACCTTACGAGTACCGCACTCTGTCGCGGTAATACTTCTACAGGATAAAGTTACCTTTCTCTCTCCTAGCAGACATTTGTCCTGCATGACAACGTTGTTATCACAACCACAAATGACTATTGAGCGATGCACTACTCTTAATCCAGCCACGCTGTTACCTACAGCTGATGACGGTGCCCCTCACGTATGTTTACACTTAATACACTCTAATGTCTTACCAAGACCAGACCTTAAGGATCAGCCTTTGGAAAATTCAGATTGGACCCTGTTCAGCACGTAAGAATGAGGCAGGTATTACACAAGTGGGTTATGCAGTCACAACTGAGACTAAGGTACTAGAGGCAAAACCTCTCCCCAGGAACCTGTCCGCACAAGCGGCTGAATTGATTGCTTTGACTAGAGCACGCACCATTTCCAAGGATAAGGCAGTTACTATCTACACAGATAGTCAGTATGCTTTTTCCACGGTCCATGTCTTTGCACAGCAATGGAAAAATAGGGGAATGGTTACGGCCTCAGGAAAGGAAATAACCCACAAGGATTTAATCCTTAGCCTCTTACAAGCTGTCCAACTGCCACGGGGATTGGCCATCTGTAAGTGCGCAGCACACACAAATGCCAAGGATCCAGTATCACTTGGAAATGCACTAGCTGACAAAACTGCAAAAAGTGTAGCCTTAACCTCTACTTTTGCACTCGAGACCACACAGAAGGAACTTCATCCTACAGATAAATTTGATCTACAAACTTTACAAGTAATGCAGGAACTTAGTACAGTTCAGGAAAAACAGCGATGGGTTAAATATGGGGCTATTCAGAAGCAGGGAGTTTTTGTAGGTCCAAATGACAAGTATGTTTTGCCAACGAACCTTTTTAGGTATGCCTCATTAGTGATGCACGGCCCATCGCACCTGGGCCCTGCTGCCATGGTTCAAATGATCCAGCGAATTTTCTGGACCAAGGGCTTTATAGCGTATGCTAAACGATTTTGTTTATCGTGCCTGCTTTGTGCACGATACCATGGTGGTGGGGTACGGATCACTCCAGAAGCTTTCCCGCTGCCTCCGTATCCATTTCACACAATCTGTATGGATTTTATTGAACTAACTCCTGTTCAACAGAAGCGATTTGTGTTAGTCATTATTGATGCTTTTACAAAATGGGTAGAAGCTTTTCCGGTAGCACACCCAGATGCATTGTCGGTAGCCAAGGCCCTTACAAATAACATTATCCCTCATTTCGGGCTACCTACACGCATCTATTCTGATAATGGTACACATTTTGTAAACCAAGTTATTCAAAAACTGGCTGCCGTTTTCCAGATCGGGTTAAAACACCATTGTGCCTACCACCCACAGTCAGCAGGGTTGGTTGAACGCCATAATGGCATTCTCAAAGGCAAGTTACGTAAACTCATGGCCGAGACACATCAGTCTTGGATAAACTGCTTACCTCTGGCACTTCTGTCCATGCGTACCACTCCCACCTCAAAAGGGGTCACACCATTTGAACTACTATACGGGAGACCTTATTACGTCCCGCAGTGGCAAGGTCTTTTGCCTGCGGAACGTGAGGGGGGTGAAGACATAGCAGATTACATGAGGAAAATGCTGACACAAACTAACACTTCTCTAACGAATGATTATTTTTCAGATCAGAAGAACAACAGGATCCTGGAAGTGAAGGCTGGCGAATGGGTGTGGGTTAAAATTGTCAAGAAAAAGACGAGGGCCTCACCGAAGTGGGAAGGTCCATACCAGGTTTTGATTTCAACACCCACAGCGGTCCGAATAAAGGAGCGACCATCGTGGATCCACCTGACACATTGCAAAATTGTTAAACAGTTTGAGCTAGAAAAAAACCTGAGTTCCCCTGAGGAACAGAGTAGTAGTTCTGTCTGTATGAATTTTTTTGACTATTGTAGCAATGCAAAAAAATACCGGAAGGGAGCAGTCCTTCCCACAAAGGCATTGCAAAATAATTTTGTTGCTAGTAAGTGTGAGTGTTGTTTTTCTGTTTTGGCCATTTTTATTTTCAAACAAAACTAGCCAAGTGAAGAGAGACGAAAATACAGCTTGGCATCCACCCTTTAATACGTACCAAGCTATTAAATATGCATATGCTTTGTCTTTTAATGTTTCAAATTGTTGGATATGCACAGCTATCCCTACTGTACATGGTGGTCTGATGTTAGGTACAGTCCCTTTGGGGGCAAATGATACATGGACTAATTTACTATTTGAAACTTCAGAGGTAGCCTTAAAGGACAAAATAGCATTACCCCTCATGGGTCGTCAGAATGGAACTGTATGTTTCCAGAGATCTGGAAAAATTAAGGTTGGATGGAGTCAATGTAATGTAACCATAATTCATAACTGTACAATAGATGGGCACTGTGCAACAAGTTTCAAGCCTATAAGAGTGCTTATTAATAGTACAAGGCTTATTAATGTCACAAGCTTTGTTGAAAAAAATGTTATCTGTGTATGATCTTCTGTTTAAAGGGCTACAAGACAAAGGAAATCATTCTATTCCAGTAAATATCACCCTCAAGGTGAATGATTGTTATTTTATCTGTGGTAAAAAAGCATACAAATGGTTACCAAGGAATTGGTCAGGCAGTTGTTTTTTGGGCTATTTAGCACCAGCTATAAGACATACATTTTCTCTTCCCCAAGGTAAAATACGAAATGTACGTGCTGTAAATAAACCTGTTAATCCCGTAGGTAACGTTGATGCATCCTGGATCTATCATCACGATTTGGCCCACAGTAGCAGCAAGGGACTGTCACACATGGACTTGGGCGATGATGTTATTTCTTGGGCTGGTATTCTTCCAGCTTATGGGACAGTAAAGTCCATTTGGGAACTCAGAAAACTGTCAAAACTGTTAGAAACTCTGAGCAATGCAACTTTTTCTGCGCTAGAGTTGGTGACGGATGAGCTAACTGCAATGAGGACTGTAGTGTTGCAGAATCGTATGGCACTCGATTTCACCCTAGCGGCGAAAGGAGGTACTTGCGCTCTTATCCAGGAGGAGTGTTGTTCATTCATACCGGATAATGAACATGACATTGACAGTCACCTAGAGATCCTACAACAAGTTTCGTTCAAAACCAGGACAGAATCCATTGACTGACTTTTTCCAAAATTGGTTTGGGAATAGGGAACAGTACTTATGAATGTCTTAATTGCTGTATGTGTTGGTGCCATTATATTCCTACTGTTGGGTTATTGTTGCATTCCTTGCATCCAAATGATAATATTAAGTGTATTGTCTGCCAATGCAACTAAAGCTTATTATTCTGAATATACAGAAAATGAATCGTGCGAAAAACTGTATGAATAAAATGTATTACGGGGGATACAAAGTGTTGTGAGGGGGGAAATGTAGTAAGAATCTTTGTGTTCAACATCTTTGTATCCTGTATAGGAAGGGTTAAAATGTGAAACTACATTGCGTGCAAAGAAATAAGCTAAAATGAGTTGTTTTTCTTGTAAGGAATTTGCTGACCAGAAAGGAATGCACAGATGTTACTTTGGTCCAGGCACAGGCCTATCTTGGGACTGACCTCTGACCAAGGAGGAGTGCATAGATGTTACCTTGATGTAGGCACCAACTTATCTTGTGTCTGACTTTTTACCATCTAAGGCTCCAACGAGTGAATTTATAGCCTTGACTGAAATTCCTTGTTTAGTAACCAGCTGCTGTGTATGCACAAAAGAGGGTATAAAAACCCATGTAAAGTGTATAGAAATTAGACTGCTGACAACCAAGAACTTTGTGGCAGATCTCCATGCATGTAAAATAAACTCTTTTTTGGCCTACCTTTTTGCTGCGTGATTCTTCCAGTATACGTTAAGAGTATTAAAATCTTTTGACACAACCTTTCTAAACTAATTTACATTACCCAAATATTTTCCCTTTGGCACTCAGCAGTTGCTTCAGTCTTGTTCAGATTCCTCTTCTTCTGCATTACTTTAACGTTTCCCAAACCTAAAGAATACCCATTACTTCTTTCTCATATTTGTCTCTCTCATTCCTACCATACTGTAAAACTCCATTTTCATTTTTGTCCTATTCACTAGCGATCTCTTCTGAAATAATTTCTGTCTTCCCTAACAACTATCAAATCATGAACACTACCCATTCCTTAAATTCTTTTAGAACATAATTTTCACATCATTCCCCTGTATCTTTAGCTTAGTTTTTTTTTTACTGGTGCATTATCTGATATAGTTATAGGATCAGTTTCAAAGCTTTCAATTTAATATACGTGCTCCTGTGAAATATAATTTCTATCCAAGCTAGCCTAATAATTGTACCTTTGGGTATAGTTATATGTACATTCTGAGCTCCCACTACTAAATTCACATCTTTAATACCAATTATTCTCATGTATATGTCTTCCCTTCTACGCCCACCGATATAATCTTGCTATTGCAAATCAGGTTCCAGTCTCCACCCATAAATAATATTCCCTGTTAAAAGTTTAATTCCCCCCAAATTCTCCCAAGCTCCATCACAGTAGTTTAAGTAGAATAATATATATATATATATATACATGGCAACGTAGCCTTCTTCCCCGACAACATTCCCTTACTACAACAAACCTATCATATTGTATTTTTCTCTTCTATCACTATTGGAGCCTCTCTCATAACCCGTATTACTCCCTTTTGCTTTATGCTGACACCTTGAAATCTTTTTCTTTGTTAAATTCATGTGCTCAATTCTATCCAAATGCATCAACTGTAACATTGCTATTTGTAGCCTATCCAAGGTAGATTTATACAATATAATTCAATACTCTATTTTTTGTCAAAACCTGCAGGCCATTTACAAAGCAGACATTCTAATAATGGCTATTACTTCCACATCATATGCATGACAATTCTTTTGAATATATGTTTCCAATGTGCTGCTTACAAGTTAGACACCGTCTGTCAGGCTGATACTGTATGCAGTTTATAAATTTATTGCAATTTGGTAATCATGTGGCTGGTCTAATGAGACTTCAGTCAAGGCCTAGCATAGCTCTCAATTGTCCATATTTTTGCCTCATAATTTTGGTCTGTTCCTCATAAACTTTGTGGTTTTCTGGCAAATAACTGAAGATTGAAGTCATCAAATAAAGGCATACACTTGAGTTCCAGACTTCATATTCTTCAGAAAATGTATGCCAACACATCTTGTTATTCTAGCAATTTTCTAAGTTTCTAAGAGAAATATTTAAAATCTGTCCTCATTTTTGGGCCTTTGCCCACCATTATTTGGCTCTTTGCCCAGATTCTTTACACTAAGAGGTTGATAGATATGAGGAGCAGCAAACAAGAACATAATCGAAAATAACTCATTTTAACACAGATAACAGTAGTATAATGAAGACACATTCTTAAGTGACAGAGTGGTATGACAAATAACAATAAGGAACAATTATTAACCACAAACACTACAGAGTGGTTACTGAACACAAAGAAAATTAGTTTCCAGCACCAAGTAGAAAGGTAGTTTTATTACATAGTTATGATTTACAAAAGCGAATGACATTTGCTACAACAGATTGATTATATTTGCAAAAATGATAACATCAGAATTTTGGCTGCTATTGACCATATGGAGGAATTATCTGAATAGTACACTGCTGATTATCTGGCATATTGCAAACATTTACACTTAGCTTCATTTGTAAGATGCTCTATCAGCTTTACCTTGAACACCTCTAATGAATTCTGGGACTTTTTTTCATTGGGGAGGCAATTCCATGAGGCAGATCATATCTTTGAGAATGTTCTTTCCCCTCTACTGGTGCTAAATCAAAGTCTTATTAGCAATAGCCCTTCTTGGGTGTCCTTGAGAACATGTGTTGGGTCTTTTACAGGGAGTTTGATTTAAAATGCAAACAGTGGCACAGTATGACAATTCTGAATATGAATGTATTAAGCATTCATAATGCTCTGCTTTGTAATGAAAGCCACTGCAGCCTATTAAGTAACTTGCGGTTATGTGTACTATGGCTCACCAAAGGGGGAATAAGCATGTTTTGTTTTCTACCGCTTGGAGTTTGGGGGTATTGCTACAAGAATGAAGTGCTACATGAGGAAGTGTGTATTCAAATTTAGGAAATGGAACATTTTTGTGTGGGGATTACCATGACTTTGGTGATAGGATTATTTGATTTGGGATATTCTGATGCAACGTTTTGGTAGGGAATGAACTTTGTTACAGCAATCACTGTGTGCTTCTTCTCATCCCTATTTGAACCCATGTCACTTCTTTCCAGACTTGGAACTATATTCACTTTGAATAGCGATGCATTTGCAATTAAGCAAAACTTCAGTGATGCTGGACTTTACTTCACTGCAGTCCAACGTACCAAAGCATGACTAAGATAATAGCCTACAATGTCAATATTAATTCTGAGCTTGCTTTCAATAAGACACTGGCACGTTAATCATTTGGTATCTAAATCAGCGGAACACATGAATGACCTAGCAAGGGATGGATTTGTCATTAACAAGGAGAGCCTGGTACTCAGTACAACTATCAAGTGCCTGACCTTGGAATTTTGTATTCTTTTCATAAAATGCTTCACAAACTCCTTAATGCCCTATTTAGAAGGCACTCAAGCTGATATTCAGAATCATTACACTTGTGCACAGCAGGTATAGGCACTGGATACACACAAGCTCAAGCAAGGCAGGATTCAGAGTCATACGCTGTATTTATGCCCAGCAGTTAGAAAGTCTTACAAAAGGGAACAATGTGATGGAAAGGAGAAGGTGTGTAAAAGGTGTGACATATGTAAGTGATGATGTCTTCCAACCTTTTTACAATTCATAGTCACTTTTTGTTATGCAACTGAGCAGTGTGCACTTGCTATAAAATGTGAATCCATTCCTTTTGCCGTTACTTTGTAATCAGCAAATATGCTTGGATTTGCTGAACGCCTTATATTTCCTGCTTTGTGCTGTTTGCCCCTGCCATTTTGAAACTTGGTGCTTATTAAGCAAAGAGAAGATTTAAGCAGGAATAACATACTTGAATTTTGCCATCAGGAATTATTGGACAGAGAGAGTGGACAGGAATAAGAGCACTGGTGATCTTGTATGGGCCACAAATGTCAAATGGGGGAATGCATGCCCTTCCTATTCATGTGGATACCAAAGTACGCATAGCCTACCCTACACTTGCCACAGGAAGCTTTCTGAGATGGATTGAGGACACAGTGGGTATCTCAGGGGCTTTTGTCTCAAAGATACTACAGAAGTTTCTCAACATACTCGTTGCCCATGTGGGATAAGGATATATATTTCCCAGTGTCACTACAGGACTAAGACAGACCTTCTTCTTTCATCTTTTCCCGGTTAGGGGTCACCACAGCGGATCATCTGTCCATTCATGATTGACCATTCATCCCATATACAGAACTGCATACTTTCCAGACATGCTTGGTGTGATAAGACTGCGTCCATGTGGCTATAAGGGCCCATTCACACCTCTTGAGAGGTACCATAATAGGAAAGGTTACCACTCCCTCAACTGCCAGGTAGTCTGCAATGCAAAGGGCTGGATCATTAGTGTATTGGCCAAACATCCTGGCTGTGATATGGCACACACGTTCACTATACCACCACTACCACCACTTCTTGCATGCTAGGATTCCTCATGATTACCTACTGGCAGGGTTGCCAGATTCCTAAAGGGGCAGGTACGCACCAAAAAAAGCAAACCAAAAGGTCCTTCACTCTAAGTGAAGACCAAACAAAAAAGTCTGATGTGGAATGGCAGAGTTCCGCATTGAACAGAACAAAAAACAAAAGATAAATTGCACAGCAGAGCTTCTTCTGATCAATATGGAACAGCCTGCTGTTTTGCATTAAACAGAAGTAGCTCTGCTTTGAGAATTAGGATTGGCTCGTATGCTGGTACATGAGCCAATCAAAAATTGCAAAGCGGAGGTGGTTTCACCTGGATTAACTGGCAGTGCAGGACGTGGGATTGGGCTGCTGATCTCGGGACAGTGCCACTCAAATAGGGATGTCTCGGCAACCCTGCCTACTTGGTAAGTTCAGATTATTATAATGTTGCAATTCTTCATCTTTATAGTGAGAGAGGTAGTAGTAATTAATTCATTGCATGTCCCCTCCCTGTTAGATTTTCTAGGTGATGCAGACTTCCCACTCAAAGCCTGGTTAATGTCACCAGTCTGCAATCCTCAGGGAGCTGCTAAGGAGCACTTTTATCACCACCCTGTCCCAGACATGTATAGTTATTCAGTAAGTGTTTGCCTGCGCAATGTCTATTTCCATTGTCTGGGCAAGTCTAGGGCCCTTCAGTATAAGCCTGCATGCAGAATGTTTATGGTCTGAAGCATTGTTTCAGAATAAAAAGTATCAAACGACGTTCAGAAAGCCAGTTTTCTATAGTGTTAAAGGTGGACTGGGTAGCAGACCATATATTTGTTGGAGATGTGGCAGAGCAGATCATGCTGGAGTCATCAGCGTATTGGATACAGCTGACTTTTGGGATGACAGTATACAGGTCATTAATGAAGATGGAAAACAGCAGGGGCCCTAGTATAGAGCCTTGGGGTACTCCAAGGGTGTTGGGTAGTAGGTTAGAGAGTTTGTTCTGCCAAAGAACAGCCTGCTGTCTCCCATTCAGGTATGACGTAAACCACTGAAGGGCCTTAGTATCTAGACAGAATGTTTCTAGGGTGTGTATTAGAAGTTGGTGGTCAACCATACAATCAAAAAGGTTTCCTAGGGCTTCCTAGAGCTGTAAGGTAAGTATTTTAGCTCTTAAATTACACCAGTTTTAGCACTTAATTTTACTAGCTATAGATTTGCTATTTTTAAATACAATTTTTTAGTAAGACTCCTATAGTTAATGTATTTTTAGGGAAATATTAAGGTTAGGAATACAATAGCTGGAGGGCGAAGGGGTAAACTACACTTTAGCTAGTGTTGTGAGTTTGCCAATTTGTAATGGGGACAAACTGGGGATACTGCTGAACGTACTTGCTGTGCAGGCACAACGAACAGAGGGGTAGGGAAGGTACAACAGCTACAGGATGAAATTAATGTGAGTTAGGTAGCAGAGAGTTTGATTAAAGATGGCACCCTAGGAGGGAGCTGACTAATGAAGATAATCAGGGGGTGGGGGTGGGACTAGCAGATAGGGGGAATGGACTAGAGAGCAGCCAGAACAGGATTAACCAAGAACTTATGGATCCCTCCTCCACAGGGAGAAGGGCTGAAAAACTATCAGTGTAAGGTGAGGAATAAGCTTAAAAATATCAGCATCTAAGTAGCTGTGGAATACTTTAAATAATTATCACTGCAAGCACACAAACAGGGTTGTTTGGCAGTTATGGAGAGAGTTGTGATTAGTATAGAAACTATAATGAAAGTAAAAGCAAAACCAAATTAAAAAGTAAATGCTTGGGACTGGCACACTGTGCGAGTGTAAGGCTGATTCCAGGTATTATAGCCCACTCTAGTGGCAATTGGCTGGATCTCTACTCTACTGTTGTGCATACACCTTTAAGCCTCAACAGTTTAGAAAAACTATTGTAATTCACCTATTACAATAGAAAAGCTGGAGGGAGTCAGGTTCTTGCTTCACAGAGGTTTTATTTAGTTAAGATAGCCAGCTTCCCAGGTGGGGGTGGGGGGTCACGCAGGAAAGAAACCCGTGCAAACTGAAAAATAAAGGTAAATAAGGCAGAATTAGTGTGAAGGTTACAAGAATGGGAAGTGGAGAACATGCCAGGAATAGAGATGGAGAGTAAAATTAATTATATTGCATACAGTATCAGCTCTGTAAAACCACAGACCAACAGCAGTAATATGCAGCCTCTAAGTCAAGTGATAACAGCTGTATAATTCACTGGGATGGGAGGGTGGCCTAATGGTTAAGGTGTTTGCCTTACAAACACAAGGTGCAGGGTTTGAGTCTCACAAAAGATAATTGGCTAGGCTTAAAATGGCTCGCAAGGGCAGTTAGCTTAGTACTAACCTATGAACCTATGAACACACATGATATATGCACAAAGCAAAGTATGGCTGTTTTAGGACAATAATTCTAGGGTTATGTTATTCAGTATGAGCCAACAGTAACATGAACTGCGTTTACAATTGCTTTTATAGAAGGCTAAGTGAAGTCCAGTCCAAGTCTTCCAAGTACAGTAGCATGCCATAGGAATGCTTACAAATGTAATCAGAACATGAATAATCTCTGCAAAACACTGCCTGGCAGATATTCAACAATTAAAGTTCTACCTTCATAAAACAAGATTAAAAAAAAAAACAAGCCGTTTGTAAGTTAGAACATTAGCTAGCCCTCAAAACATATAGGAGTTCTGAACAGCAGGTACAGCTTAGCACCATCAAATAACTCAGTAGTTAACAGTAATAACCCAAATAAATCAACAGCTAATAGTAAAAAGAAGACAGTAATGCAAAGTAGCTGTAGTATACATGTGATACTGCTCAACTTACTTGCTGTGCAGGCACAATGAACAGAGGGGTAGGGAAGGTACAACAACTACAGGACATAAATACATACATGTATAAATTTAAGGAAAGGACATCATAGGAAGTACCTATGAATGCAATGTTAATGGTGGGCAAGTATGGAATGGGCAGCAGTGGGCTTACCTACCATCTTTTTTATCAAAACCACTAGAAACAAATATAGCTGGACCACACCAAAAACAGGCTTGAGTATAATTTTTTATTACAGGTAAGCACTTTTGTGGAAGTACCGCTTCAGCTAGACATATCCTCTTCCTCATCTCTCCTTCCTCTTGCTAATCACTTCTTTACTTCTCATTTTCTTCTCCCCTACTTAGAGTTCTTTTTTTAATTATGTTCTAAGTTCACTCCTGATAAAATGACTTTATACTTCTTATGATACTTACTTTTTCTTAAAACTATTCTGTGCATTTTATCATTTAAGTCTGTAATTGAGAATTTATATATCTTATTACTATTTAAATTTTGTCCTTTGGAGATTTTCTCCGCGGGCCTCCACTGAAAACGGGCACAAGCTCAGATGGACTAACCCGGTCAACCAATGTCAAATAAATATCAGACCATAAAAACATACTAAAAAGTATGCCTTAAATAAAAAAGCCAAACTTTGGGATCCAAAAAACTGAGGTGGCTAACTTCACTGCCCCCAAGCAAATGGGGAATAGTTGCATGACTGCCGAATCATACACCAATGTACTGTATGAACACACACACAAAATGCATGGATCTCACCATACCCAACAGAACCAAGACGCTCTCCTCAAAAAAAGGAAGCCAATCTGCTGGTCTCCTGCCATAAACACACTCTACAACAGGAGGAGGAAACTGATGCGGAATAAGGTGAAGTCCCAAGACTGGAAAAACTCCCTCATCACCCTCAACAAAAGGTTGAGATCCCTCATCAAATCCTCAAACTAGCTATGAAAACAAAATTGTAGCAGATAGTAAAGACAACCACAATGCCTTCTATAGTATGTAAAGACTCTCCACAACAATACCCAGATTTGCTCTGATTACTGCACAATGGTACCTCTTGTACCGAGCCAACAGATATTGCCAATATACTGGCCGACAGATTCACTGCCGACTTTACCCCCCCCCCCCCCAAGGACCAATCACAATACCAGTAGATTGCCAGGCACCCAATATTACTGCTGCACAGGTTAAAACAGCACTGTCCAAGGCCAAGAATACAGCTTCTATGGGAACTGACAACATCCCTGGCTGTGTTCTACATGAACTACAGAGTAAACTTGCACCTCACCTGTCTGCCCAGTTCAATCACAGCCCTACCTCAGGCTTTGTCCCTACCGAATGGCACACAGCTACAGTCATCCCTCTCCACAAAGGAGGAGCAACTTACAGACCCTGGGAACTATCGCCCCATTAGACCGACGAGTCTGATATGCAAGGCTATGGAATGCATACTCATGGACCTAATAAACAAGGATATAGGGAATTTCCAAACTCTGGATCCTACACAATTTGGTTCTGTGAAGGGTAGATCATGCCTGCTCAACATGGTCGACTTCTTTGAGTCCGTCACTAGAGCTGTGGATGAAGGCAAGGTGGTTCATACAGCCTACCTTGAGCTGGCCAAGACCTTTGATACCATTCCCAAACTCAGGAATCATAGAAAAACTCACTAAGCTGGGGATCAACCCCTATGCAAACTGGCTGATAGATAGAATCCACAGTGTGAAAGTAGCTGACTCCAAGTCAGAATGCCAACCAGTCACAAGTGGAGTCCAACAAGGTTCGGTCCTGGGTCCTCTCCTGTTTGGTATCTACTTCTCTGAAGTCCAGGCCAACACGAAGGGACTCTGGCCAACAAAGTTCGCAGATGATTGCAAGTTGGGAGCTATTATTAACTCCCCAAGTGATTTTGACATCCTACAGAAAGGCCTCACTGAGACCAACGACTGGTGTGAGAACCATGGCCTTATGCTCAATTCCAAAAAATGTGTTGTCATCCCCCTTGGGAAAAAACATGTTCCCTTGAATTACCACATCGATGGTAGTCCACTGAACATGGAAGGCGTTATAAGAGATCTGGGAACACAGGTTGATGCCTCTTTTGACCACCACATTGCCACTGTGGTCAGAAAGTCCTTCTATGTGTTACATCTCATTACTAAGGATTTTGCATCCAGGAAGAAAAAGGTCTTTAGTCTCCCTCTACCCTCCCCTCATTAGGCCAATCATCAAGTAGAATGCCCCATTTGGCATGTACCTCACTAGACACCTGCAACAACTGGAGTGGCTGCAAAGATACCTCACAAAGAGGATCCTAGGCCTTAAACACATATCCTACATGGACAGACTCAAAAAACTCCAACTATTCTCTGTCTCATATCACCTACTTAGAGGCGATCACTGCTTGACTTACAAAGCCATGTCTGACCCAGCTCTGTTAAAAATGCTACATCTAAAGAAATCCGAATCCCTCCGCACCACATGCTCCAGAGACCTCAACCTCATTACCACAATCAATAGAACATGCTGGAGGGAGAAGTTCATAACCCAGTGACTGCCCATGCTCTGGAATAGACTTCCCATACATGTCAAGCAGAGCACCTCACTGGCCCTCTTCAAGAGAAATCTTGAGGAGTGGATGGGAAATAGAAAATTCACCCCAGGGATCACTCCAGTGGCTCTACTCGACAGAGGCAATAGTAACTAAGGTAGGGTGGCACAATGCCAGGGTAATCCTATGGGTTAGGCTTGTAAAAGCTCCAGGGCCATTAGCCTAGTGCACACCTATGAAACTATGAACCATTAAAACATTCAACAATACCACTGATAGATACAAAAAGTTATCAGCCATGTGATAATTGATACTCCCTAAAAATAGGTTTTAAGGGACAGGGGTATTAAGACCAGGTGCTCTATGCGCCTGCAAGGCAATAGATCCATTTAATTTCAGCCTTCTACAGTCTATTATTAAAATCACTACCTCTAACTTTATCATGAACACTCTGCAAAACAAAAAAAGAAAACTTGTCATGACCTGTAAAAGTAATAGCATGTTTAGCTAAAGTAATGCAATCTTTTTATGTACATCACTTTGGTGTTCCAAAATGCGCTCTCATAACTGCCTACTAGTTTTCCCAACAAAAATGAGAGCAATCTTGGCATAAGTAGATCACAGCTGAACTTCTACAAACTGCATAAAATCAGGGTTCAAATTTGCATCTAGTCACTGGATGCATAAAACATTTCTGTTTACTGATATACTTACAAGCCTTGAAGTTATGGCATGGAAAAGTCCCCAGTCTGTCAGAATTTAAACTATACTCATTGGTTCTAGTGCCATAACAAAGGAGTCGCTTTAAAGACAAATTATTCCTAAAAGTAAAACTAGGTTCAGACCCCACTACAGCTTTCACCTTATCATCTGATAACAGAATGGGCCAGTTCCTCCTCATAACATCAGAGAACAAGCTAGCGTTATCAGAATACTTACAGATAACCTTAGGGAAGCCACTACTAAAACCCTTAACAGGCATAACTGACTCTTCTTTGGGATGAATAGTAAGAAGCTGCAATACCCTTTCTTTCTCTTCTATTCACTTCTGCAGACTCATGTAAATCATTAGATGTATAACCTCTATTAGCTAATTCATTAAAGAGGTTACATGATGCTGTCTCAAATATCTCACCATTATTGTGTAGCCTAGAAACACACACAGATTGACATTTCACTATATTTGCATATATATGCCCAGGATGCATGCTACTGCAATGTTAACAGCCCATTCTTCCAACAAGGTTTCCCATATAGCATGGTATTAAGGTCAAACTAAAAAAAAAAAAAAGAGTAATAGACTAAGATAACCACCAAAGGAACGAAAGACTAGACACTACAATTTTTAAAACAATAAAAAATCGAACCAAAATAAAGGTAAAGTGCTTTTCTTCCAGCTTAATAGCCAGACTTCATCAGACAAGTAACCATTTTAAAAACACTTCTTATACAGTAAACAACACCCCTTCATTTTCAACACTTGTTGAACAAAATATTTATGTAGGATATTTTAATATGTATACCTTGTTTAAATCATGTTTTGCACAAGGGAGGGTCGGGGTTTGTTGTGTTGTCATTGGTTAGAATTAAACAATGAAGGGGTGTTGTTTACTATACAAGAGGTATTTTTAAAATTGTTACTTTCCTGATGAAGTCTGGCTACTAACCTGGACGAAAAGCGCTTTACCTTTATTTTGGCTCGATTTTTTATTGTATAAAAACCTGTAGTGTGCAGTCTTTCATTCCTTTGGTGTTTTTTTTTAGTCTGTCACTGTTTTTTTGTTTTTTTTTTTTTTAGTTTGTTTTGTCAGTCATGGCCACTAATGGAACGTTAGACAGCTCTACTGAATTATCATCACAGCCGCCTCAACTACCCCTATCATCTACAAAAGAAGCAGGAAATCTGACTGACTTACTGGAAGTGATGGCACAACGGCTGGAGGATTTGTCAGCACGAGTGGACAGCTTAACCCAACCGAATCACCCACAAACAGTGAACACGGTTAATTCCCCTAACTGTGCATTTCCTGCGTTAGGTAATGCCACTATCTTGGACATTACAAACATAATTCATCTGTCAAGAGTGAATCAACAGGATAACATACAAGGGGCGACACCTGACCACCGGAGTTTATCACAAGAAGGTTTGTTGGCTGGGGGAACTTCCTCGGGGCTTATTGGTCTTCTGGATTTTGTAGGCTGGTTAAGGGACCAGCCGTTCCTTAAACCGAGTAAAGAGGATATGAATACTGGACGACCGGCTGGGGGAAGTGTACCAATTTCAGCCAATTTGAAGACTTTAGACTACAAGCTGGTAAAACAAACTACAATTGGAAGTTAACTATTTCAACGAGTGCAGGAAGGAAGGAGTGGTACCCAAAGGTCTCCGGTCATGGCAAAACCCCACAGGACTGGAGGCAGGGTCTGCCTTCCATATGGAATTGATTCAGCTTTTTAATAAACACGGGCTTGACCTTCTTAATTTAATGTTAAAATTATTCAAATTTAAAAAGCTCCAGCTAGAGACCGCCTATTTAGAAGAATGTATAAGAAACAAAGTGGTTCCCAAAGGGCTACGCCAGTGGCGTTTTCCGGCTGGTCTAACTGGGTCTTCTTCTTTTTACAAAGAACTTATCGAGCTTTTTGATAGGCAAGGTTTTGAGTTTTTACATGCTTTAATTGCCTATTATAACACTGATATCAGTAAGCTGAAAAACGAACTAGAGCTATTGGAAATTGATATTAAATCACATGCTGACTTTATCAAATATAAACATGACTACTGCAGAGTTTTCGTTAGCATCAATGCTAGCATTGATAAATTGATTGCTAATAAGAAAAAGAAGTTAGCACGTGACATTAGAGAGTATGCTAACAATGAAGCCTATCCGAAATTAATACAGGCTCAAATACCAACAGGAGCCTATCTACCAACTGATGTCTCTCATGCTGAGCAAACTAGGACTACTACGAATAACATCAATAATAACGGGAGTAATAATAGACCACCTGTTAGACGTAGTCCAAGACTAAATGGTAATAACAATAACAACTTCATGGTAACAGATGGTGAATTACCCTCTGTTTCCACAGACTTTCCTGGTATCAATAACAACCTAGACAACCAGGATTTTCAGATGGTCAACAATTACAGGGCCAATTCTCGCCCTCAACCTCAGAGACAGAACACTTCAACGAACAGGAGACGTGGCCGCAGGAGATGACACAAGAGCAGCGCATTGGAATAGATCCAATTGTGTATAAAAGCTCTTATGGTGACTTTACAGTATACAATTATACTTGCCTGAATATTGCACAAGATATTATTGATTTTTTAGCTAAGGACTTTTCCTTTGTCCCAGGTCGTAACATGGATATAGGTAGACTCATTGTCGATTTGAAAGTTTTTACACGGAAATTAAATTTAAACCAATTAATGGGTAATAATTCATCAGCTGGTAGTCTACTCAGAGTGGCTAGTACCTATAATCCACCCTTATATGGAACTTTACAAACATTTGAAAAAATTTGTGAAATGGACCTATGGGCTATTAGAAATCAAACCATATATAGTACTCAAAAAAATCTGTACAATATTACCCCCCTACAAAAAGATTTTATAGACATGGTAAAAGAATGTCAGATTAGGGTCATGAAACCCGATAAGGGTGGGGGCCTAGCCTTTATGGACCATCATAAATATGTTGAGTACCTGGTTGCACATTTGGAGTCATCAGCTTACCAAATTTCATCAATTAATGAAATTAACGGAGCCTATAGAAAAATCAATAGCATGCTTTATGATTTACTTTTGGAGGGTTACATTAACACTGAAACTCTCAACTACCTCACTATGCCAGCTCCTAAAATTCCACTCTTTTTTGGTACCCCGAAACTCCATAAAGGACTCACTTCGCCCTCATTTAGACCAATAATAGATGGTGGAGGGTCTATTACTCAGGGATGTGCCAAGTATGTGGATAGTATTCTGAAGCCTTTGATCAACTCAGAAATGTACATATGCAAAGATTCTTGGTCCTTCCTTAAAAATATTAATACCCTCATATACAATGACAGTATGTTATTCCTTACTATTGACATTAGGGACTTATATACTGTCATTCCCCAACAAATTGGTCTTGCTTGGGTCAGAGAGTTCATGTTGCGTAAAAATGTTGATCATGATGTCATCAATTTGATCGAAACTCTCTTAGAAATTGTATTGTCTAACAATTTCTTCACCTTTGAGGGGAAGTTTTATCTACAAACCTCGGGTGTAGCTATGGGCTCGCCCTGCGGGGGATCTTTTGCCAACGCAGTTCTAGCCCATTGGGAGTTTAATTACCTATTTAAAGAAGAAATGTTTTCAAAATATGTCTCCTGGTATACACGATACCAGGATGACATTTTTTGTATATGGGAAGGTCATAGTGACCTGATCCCGTCATTTATAGAGAACATTACTAAACTAACTGATTTTTTTGAATTCACATATAAATTTGATGACACAGAGATTAATTATCTTGACATCACATTAATTAAAGACTCGTCTAATCAAAAGTTAAAAAGTAAAATATTTAGGAAGGCAACATATTCTAATGCTTTTCTTCATTTTTCCAGCAACCACCCCTACCATCAAAAGAAATCGGTGGTTAAAGGTCAGATGGTGAGGGCAGCCCGTATGGTGAGTGATCCAGATGACTTCTATTTAGAATGTAATAACCTATTTGACATGTTCATTGCCAGAGGTTATCCCCAGCGACTACTATCTAACATCTTAACTGAAGTCACTAATAAAAGGCAGATTGGACACTTTATGCCCTTGCTTTCTGACCAAAGTAATAATGATCCACAATATTTGAATGATCATTTACACTCAACAACTTCAGGTAACAGCAATTCTTTAAACGAAAACAACAGATTCAATACTAGTTTTATACAGACTTATTGTTTTGATTCTTTTAGAATCAGAGAAGTTGTGAATAAAAATTGGGAGATAATAAAAGAAGATAAAACATTGTGTTCTGTATTGGGGGATTGCCCCAAGATTACATACAGAAGGGGGGAAAATTTGAAGAGCATTTTTCAAAGAAATACAGTTCGTAGGTCTAATAGACAGTGGGGTATGTTTAGATGTGGCGTATGTCCACAACGTAAATTCATTAGAGTAACAACAGCATGCATAATAAATGAGAAAGAATATAAGTGTAATGGGCATTATGATTGTGATTCTAAAGCCATCATTTATGCAGCTATTTGTGATTCTTGTAAAGCCTTCTATATCGGTAAAACCGAGAGAAGGCTAAAAAACAGAATCTACGAACATCAATATGCTGTTAAAAAACTCGATGTTAATAATGCTCTTGCAAGGCATTGCCTGGAGTCCCCAGGCCATGGGTTCCATTTTTTTGTATTGCAACAGCGTGAGATTGATTCAAGAGGAGGGCCATGGCAGATTTTGTTAGAGATCGATGAACTGCTTTGGCAGATCAGGACTAGGGCTCATGTCTCCCCTGGCATTAATGAAAGCCTTTCTATTAAATGTGTATTAAAATGGTTATCTCTTAATAGGTAAAAAACTATAATCATAATCATAATTTTTTATATGTATATTTACTTTTATTAATTATTATCAAAACCCCGTATAGGGTCAAAAAAGTTAAATGGCCATTTGCAATAATAAGATGTAATTATTACCTAGAATTAATGAGTTGCTAGGGGCCATTTCTTTAATTACATCAAGGTACATTTTTATTATTTATTTGTTTACTGTATTCTAATTGTAAGTGGGCATTATATTTGTTATATCAGTTTCTCTGCTTTAATTCATAACATCATTATAGTGGTGGAATTTAGTTAATAACATTGGCATTAAATGGTCACCAATGTTTAAATTTATTAATATTGTAAAACAAACTTTTTTGTTTATTTATTTTTTTGTTTATTTTTTTGTTTAATTTTGTTAACATAATATGTGTTTACAGTTATAGGCTTTAACTGCAAACAGTAGTATAATGTGAAGTTTTAGATATGGTTCCCAAAATCTATGCATAAAAATAGCCTTGGGTTCCCTCCTTGTACATGGCTTCAGTAGTAGTAAATACCCTATTAGGTTTTATAATAATATCAACAGTATGCAAACATGAAGCATTAATGAACATAATAATTGCTTGTATTTAAATATGGATAAGGTTCTAAGTTCATAATTTTTCGAATGTTTCTTAAAGAACTTGTTTTGATTTTTAAGGTTAGAAATATAACAAGGCATTTGGACCTTCAGTTTCCAGTTCTTTAAGGTTGTCATGGTTTTATTTAATTGCAGAATGCACTTCACTTTGATAGGTCAACGATTTTTAATATGAATGTATATAATAAATGTTTTGTAAATTCGTGGTTGTCTGAAGAAGGCGGGTTATTTGAACCTGCCGAAAGCGCTTACGTTTATCTGGCTGGAATTGTGGATTAAATCTGTGCTTTTTATTTCTCTTATTGTGTGCTGTCCGTGTTTTTTGCTGTTCTTAATTTAATGTGTAAGCATTACTTGCTTACCATTGACAGTTTAGTATCCAAAACTACTGAACCGGACAGTTACTGGATCGGATGGTGACTTTGGTAGATATCAATATGATTACAAGAGGATTTTTTCCTCTGTAGATCAACAGATCAAGAAATGCTTGGATATCAAAATTAAAAAAAACTGAACAGGGATCTTAGGGACTACAAAAACGGGTCCGCCTATCCAGTTCCACCCTCTTCGCAAAATCGAGCTCCTACTGGTTAAAGGGATACACACCCATGTATGTATAACAGTAACAGAGTCAATCTGAATGAGGAAGTGACATCACCAAACATAAGGCTGAGTAAGGGTACAGGAGAAGGGCGAGCAGCACTGGAGGCTAGTACAGCAAATTGGAATACGAATAATAATTCAAACAATTTCAACAACTCCCACGAGCAGAAGGCTGTTTAGCAACCATGAGAACAGTACAATGACAAACGGGGTTTTCACACCAACACAGGGCAGAACCATCAACGGCCCTACTATACAAGAGGGGCAACCAAGGGCTACAGCAACAGCAATAACAACAGAAAGAGAAGGTAACATCAAGAGAAGTGGATGAAAGTAATGATAAAGAATTTAAAGAATGCAGAGTGTTAATGAACAAAGATGGGGATTTTAAAATAAACAACCTGTCCAGTTTTGATATAGACCTTACTTTAATTGAACATTTTGCTAAAGGAGTTACATTTGTTCCATCATTCGTTTGAATTTGGCATCAACTTTAGTGGACCTAAAACTGTTTACCTGTAAGCTTAACCTGAATGTGATTTTTGATAACAAGGTAATAGAAGAGCATACCAATACAAAGGTATTAAGTACATATAATCCACCTATGCACCCTTTACTTCTTTTATTTGAACATTTATGTGAGCTTGATTTTAGGACTTTAATGAACCATTCGGTAAAAATGAATGGTTGGAACATTTCAGATAAAGAAAGGGAAGCACTGCAGTTATTTAAGTCATTGCCCAATAGGACATTAAAACCAGACAGGGGAGGGGGACTTGTGTTAATGGATATTGAAGATTACAACAAAAGGATGGGAGAAGTGTTGGAAAGTGAAACATATGTAAAAGCAAGTATAAATGAACTACACGTGTCATATAACCGTATTAAAATGTTTTTAAATGATTTGTTTATTGACGGATTGATAGATGTAGAAAGAATTACCTTTCCACACTCTCCCCAAAAACTCCCTCATTGTTTGGTATATCTAAGATACACAAGTACTTGCTAAATCCCCCTATGAGGGAACTGGTAGATGCTAGATCATCCATCACCTATGCTATAGCAAAGTTGATTGATTGTACCCTAAAGAAACCGGTAGCTAAGGAACAACAAATTTGTAGAGACTCATTGGCATTTCTGGCTGCTATCAATGAATGCCAATTTAGGGAAGAAGTGAATTTTTTAACAACTAATATTGTAGACTTGTATTTTTCGATACCACAGACGACAAGAATTGAGTGGGTGCTTGACAGAATAAGATGGCATGGGGCCCCTGAGTCTGAGGTTAGATTGACGGAGGAACTGTCGGACATAGTGTTGACAAATAACTTTGCCTTATTTAACACAGAAATCTACTTACAAAAAGTGGGAGTTGCAATGGGCTCACCATGTGGAGCAAGTTTTGCTAACCTGGTGATGGGCCCACTGGGAACATCAGTTAATTTTTTCTGGGGAGATTATTGAAAAGATCGGCCTTTACACTACATTCCTGGATGACACTTTTTTAATGTTTAAGAGGAATCGAACAGATGCTGAACAATTAAGTACTTTAAACAACACAACTATGCTCTTGAGATTTACCAGTAACTTCCAACAAGACAAGATCTCGTACTTAGATGTGGAGTTGGGGAAGGATAGAATTAGGAAACAATATGTTGATAAGATCTATCGGAAGGAAACATATTCCAATTCCTTATTGCATTTCACTAGTTCACACTGAACCCATCAAAAAAAGTTGGTTGTAAAAGGCCAGTTAGTATGGACAACTAGAATGGTGACTGAGGATGACACATTTATAACAGAATGTGAAGCGTTGAAAAGAAAGTTTGTATTTAGAGGTTACCCTGAAGCATTAATTCTTGAGCTGGTCCATGAAGTACAACATAAGAGAAGAACTGGGATATACAAACCCATTTTAAGTAGACACCAGACAGACAATACGATAGGAACATACTTAGTTCCTAATGATGTTAACATTTCTGATATGGTGGGGATGGAGTATGAGACTCCCAGACAGAAAAGAGATTACGTGGTGAGTTATTACCCCTTACAGTATAGATTCACTTGGGATTAAGGACATTTTATTGAGGAATTAGAACCTCTTATTGACTGTCAGTGAACTTGTAGAGAAAATAGGGGATAAACCAACCCTAATTTTCAAAAGGGACAGAAACATGAAAGCCATATTGGAGGGGCATAGACGGAAGGTATACAAGACCCCAGGCATGTTTAAATGTGATTCATGTAATTTTTGTAAACACAAGGCCTCAGGAACTTCATTTGTAGTAAGGGATAGGACTTGTAGGATTGATCGAAGATTTAACTGTAATTCAAAATCTGTGGTATCTGGCCCAGTGCCAAAACTGTCCAGCATTCTACATTCGGAAGACTGACAGAAAGCTTAAAGAAAGAGTATACGAACACATATACAGTATAAATAAAGGGAAATTAGAGAACGCCAGAGCAAGAAATTAGGCTAGGTTCCCTAATCACAGCTTTCTGTTTAGGTCTATTGAACAAGTGGTACCTGATATTGGGGGAGGGGGGGCCCTATCAGTTATTATTGGAAAAATAGGAGTTATTATGGCAGCTTCATTTAGATTCAAGTAAACCACCAGGTTTAAATGAAGTGACATCTATTACATGTATTTTAAAATTAATAAACTTAACTAGGGTTTGCTTACGTAAGGAATATAGGCAATTGTTAATAGTAGGATGAAAAAAATATATACATTCATCTTTTAGATGCAACATATGTACGACTTATGTTATTTTAGAATTTGTATTAGATGTGCATTTTTATATGTTATGTAGAACACTAACACTTGTTGAACAAAATATTTATGTAGTATATTTTAATATGTATACCTGTTTAAATCATGTTTTGCACATGAGAGGGTCAGGGGAGGTTTGTTGTGTTGTCACTGGTTAGAATTAATAAATGAAGGTGTGTTGTTGACTATACAAGAGGTGTTTTTAAAATGGTTACTTGTCTGATGACGTCTGGCTATTAAGCTGGACGAAAAGCACTTTACCTTTATTTTGGTTCGATTTTTTATCAGTGGTGCAGTTTGCATGTTCTCCCTGTGTTCAAGGTGTTTCCTCCGGGTACTCCTCCTCCCCATTAAATAAATAAAACCTGTAGTGTGCAGTCTTTCATTCCTATAGTATTAAGGTCCCCAGCATTGCTCTAATGATTAAGTCCAAGAAGTCAATTCTTTCCAAAATATAAATGATGGTAAATTAAAAAAAAAAAACTGCTCTACAAATAGTGCACAAAGTCACATAGTGCTCCCTGGGGACCATTCAGTCCTACAGACAAATCATCAACAAATTTGCCACAGTACTTAAAACCTACTCTCAAGGAGTATCAATTATCACATGGCTGACTGCTTTTTGCATCTACTAGTGGTACTGTTGGATGTTTTGATGGCCTTTGATGGCCTTTATTTAAGACATTGTTTTTAGTATGTTTTTATGGTCTGATGAAGCAGTACTTCCGCAAAAGTGCTTACCTGTAATAAAGAATTCTATTGAAGCCTACTTTTGGTGTGGTCCAGTTATTTTTGTTTCGGGTGATTTTGTACTTGTGCATGATCCACCTTTTGACCACTGAGGATTGCTAATTTGTACTACTTTTATCCTTTTTATAAAAGTTAGCCTGACATATCTTACTAAATGAAGGGCAGAAAATGTACGAGTCTACAACACAAACAGCAAGGCAGAAGAGCAGGTTAGCAATAATACAACTGCTCACTGCATACATATTTACTGCATGTTTAAATCACAGCCTGTTGCATCACCCATGCTAAGAACAAGAGAAAAAAATAAAGTTGCACTACAGTATGCAACAGACTGCTGTATGAACCATCATGAACCATTTCTACAAACAGACTGCCCATACGTACATAAATCAGTGTTACACGACTTCTGCAGCTGTTACAAGAGAGCTTAATGCAATACAATATACATATCAGCAGTTATGATCTATGTCTGGGATTTAGGAACAATTAGTAACAGTCTCTTCAAAACAAAATAAAGGAAAAGGTGACTATTCCTCATAGCTGGAATATACTTAAATCCAGTTTTTCAGAGATGGGGTACAACCTTCAAGCCATCCTGGAAGATTCAAAGGATGGTTAGTGAAGACAAAAGACATTCAAACATACTACTGCACCAAAGACAATACAACTTCCACATCAGAAACTTGGCAGCAAACACAATCTGAAGAAACATAATGAAATAGTGAAGTATGAAACGCTACAAAACTGTACCAAAGTAGACAGATATTGCAGTGTGAACAGTATAAATTGCTCAAAATGTCAGGAAACCAGATTATGCCATATCCTTTTAGTAAAAGTAATTTTTATTTACTTCAATAAAAGAGATCTTTGTGTGCATTTTGCATAATTGTGATGAATGACTCACCATGTTAAGAGTGTATACTGTTAGTCTTCTAGCTATGTGGCCTTTATATTTAAAGGGAATTATATTCAGAAGTACAGCTCAATTATACTGTGCAGGCCAGACAGTAACCCCTTCTTACAGCATTCTCCCTTTAAAGTGTATGTTGGGGTGGTGTGGCTGCACAGATGACCTACTCATACCTTACCACTACCTACTACTGAGTCAAGTGGGACAAGAGAACAGTTACAGCAAAATGCGTTCACAGTACCTAGAAGTATGTGAGCACCTCCTTTCAGTCTAGGACCAAGACTATACTGCAGAAAGAAAATAAGACATTCAGAACATAGAACTGCTTAACCTCCTTTAAACTCCAAAATTCAAAATCAATAGTACACTGAATGCTCTCTGTGACAGAAAGAAACATGCTTCTCTGAGGAAAATGAACTCAAATGAACATTGCACTATACAAAATACTGATTTTTCAAAGTCAAGGGGGATTAAATTATGCAATAAGGGTTGTTAGCATGCATATTTTATAGCATCTTAACCTTATCCGTGTGATGATGGTGGCAAAAAGTACAGTTGTGTACACTTACCATAAATGTAGATGTTCGAGTGTCTTCACTGTTGCAGTCATTACATTTGGGTAATCCTGCTGGCAGGTTGCCCTCAGTCGGCCTGAATTCCAAAGTCTTGGGTTCTGCATTGGCTGCTGTCACCTCTTCCCTGACGTCAGGTCGTCAGGGGTATAAAAGAAGCAGCCAATGCCATTTTCTTTAGTTTTTCTTGCCCCAGATGTCAGGTGCCCCCTAAAAGGGTAGCCAAAATTTATATGTATATATACAATTACATGCAGCAATATAAACTTTACCTTCATCTATCAGCAAATACATCACATAGGTTGTATAATCAGGGAAGGAAAGATAGGTTCCATCAGAAGAAAATGGGGTTGGCGGGTGTGTAACCTGGACTGCTACAGTGAATACACTCGAACATCTACATTTATGGTAAGTGTACACAACTGTACTATGTTCTTCGTGTTTCACTGTTGCAGTCATTACATTTGGGTAGAGTCCCAAAGCTATGGTAGGGAGGCTGGTGCTAAACATCATTAGGAGAGGCTATGAGGCCCTGCAGAACTGCAGTGGAAAAGCCTGCCTGGATTTAGAGTAGAGTGGCAGATGACAGTGCTTTGTAAAGGTGTGCACTGAACTCCAAGTAACTGCCTCTAAAATGTCCTTGGTTGGTACTCCCCTGAGGAAGGCTGCAGCTCTGGTGGAATGTGGCCCAATGCCCTTAGGCACTGGTTTGCCATGGTGTAAGTAGCAGAAACAAATGCAATGGCCCATCCACTTTGAAATAGCTTGCTTTGAGATAGCCTTTCCTTGTGATCCTGCAGCATATGCCACTAGTAATTGCTCTGTCTTCCTGAAAACTTTGGTTTTGTCCAAGTAGAAGTTAAGCTGTCTGTGTACGTCCAAAGAATGCAGAATTCTCTACCCCTTGTTCTGTGGATTTGGATAAAAAGTTGACAGATGAATGGTTTGGTTAAGCACCACACTGGACACCACTTTAGGCATAAATGTTGGGTTTGTCCTCAGGGAGACCCTGTCTGGATAAAAGGTTCCACAGCCATGAGTGCTTGCAGCTCTGAAACTCATCTTGCAGACGTTATTGCTAGGAGCAGAGCTGTTTTCCAAGATAAAAACTTTACATCAGCAGTAGCAGCTGGCTCAAAAGGAGGCAGGGTGAGTTTTTCTAAGACATAGTTGAGGTCCCATGCAGGCATTGGTGATCTCCTTCGAGGCCTTAAATTTTTGGCTCCTCTGAGGTACTGTTTTAATAAGGGATGAGAAAAGATTGGTGGCTCTGCATTGTAATGAGCTGAAATGGCAGAGGCATGAATTTTAATAGATGAGAAAGATAGGCCTTTGTCCAGCATCTCAGTTAAGTATTGCAAAATCTGAGGAATATTTGGCACAGCTGTATCTGTTCCTTGTGCCTGGTTCCAAGCAAAGAATCTCTTCCATTTTCCAGCATAGGATTTTCTAGTACTAGGCCTTCTGGCTTACAAGATGACATCCATCACAGCTTTACTGAGAGGTGTGTTTTGTATGATTACATTATCCGCCATGCTGCCAGGTTTAAAGACCTGAGTTGGCTGTGCAGGATCTGATTGTTTTACCTGGACAGTAGATGAGGTACTTGAGGTAAGGTCCCAGTTGGGCATTGAGACAAGCTCCGTAGTATTGGGTACCAGTACTGGCGTGGCCAGTCTGGGACAATCAGTATCATATTTGGCTTCTCCTGTCTGACCTTTAGGAGTACCTTGGGGAGGAGAGGCAGAGGGGGAAAGGCACATACGGATAGGTTTTTCCAGCTGAAAGATAGGGCGTCCACTTTCCATGCTTGTCTGTGACAAATCCTTGTGCAGAATCTTATTAGTTGGTAGTTGTGAGGGGAGGCAAATAGATCTATGTCCGGGCATATCATGCTGAACACTTGTGGATCCAGCTGCCACTTGTGGGGATCCATGAGGTTTCTGCTTAGTTCGTCTGCCAGAGTATTTTTCCCTCCTGACAGAAATTGTGCCTACAGATGTACTTGGTAAGTCAATGCTGTGTCCCACAAAGTCATGGCTAGTCTGCAAAGGGGTAAAAATGTGTGCCCCCCCTGCTTGTTTATATACCACATGACCGTGGTGTTGTCTGTCTTTATCAGTAGTTGATGAAGTAGGTCCTTGAAGGCTGTCAGGGAATTTTGAACAGCTAGCATCTCTTTTTGATTGATATGTAGATGCATTTGGTTTGAGGTCCATGTGCCCAGAATGCATCTTCCTGCCATGTGGGCCCCCCAGGCATAATCTGATGCAACCGTTGTTAGTGTTTGCCTGGCTGGGGGTAATGTGAATGGCTGTCCCTTGTTTTAGTGACAAGCCTTTGCCCACATCGAAATTCCTGTTGCAGGCAGGGAATGAGAGTAATCATAGTTTCCAGGCTGTGGCAATGTTGAGTCCAAACACTTTTTAGGTACCACTGAAGTTTCCTCATATGCAGTCTTAAATATGGTATTAGTAGGATGCAGGATGCCATGAAGCCCAAGGCCTGCAGAATTTTTCTTGCAGATAAAGTACAGTTTTGTACCTACCATAAATGTAGATGTTCGAGGATCCCCATTGCTGCAGTCCTTACTATTGGGTATAGTCCGCTGTCCAGTCGGCCCGAATACCAGAGTATATGGCTGACGTCGGTCAGGGCGCATTAGACTGACGTCAGTACGTCAGGGTACTAATGCGCATGACCGACGTCATATCCTCAGTCTTTTCTTGCCCCAGATGTCAGAAGACCCTAAAAAGACAAGGCCCAAAATACCTGCACCAAAAATATGTACAACATATACAAGAATATATACAAAAATATCAGCAAGTAACCTCACCTACAAAACCACCCCTAAACACAGAGGGGAAGGAGGGAGGGTAAATTGGACTGCAGCAATGGGGATCCTCGAACATCTACATTTATGGTAGGTACAAAACTGTACTATGTTCTTCGTTCCCCATTGCTGCAGTCCTACTATTGGGTAGAATCCCAAAGCAGAGGTAAGGGAGGCTGGCAAATCATAAAGAAGCAGGAGCTGACAACATGCCTTGCAAAACAGCTGTGGCAAAACCAGCCCTAGACTTAGAGTAGATAGGAAGGTGATAATGCTTAGAGAAAGTATGCACTGAACTCCAAGTAGCTGCTTCCAAAATATCCTTAGTTGCCACCCCTTAGAAATGCTGTTGAAGTGGCAGTAGCCCTAGTGGAATGAGGCCTAATCCCAGCTGGAATCTCCTTGCCATGATGGGAATAACAAAATGCAATGCAAAAGCCAATCCACCTAGAAATAGTTTGTTTTGACACAGGCTTGCCCTGCGAACTCAAAGCAAAAGAAACAAACAACTGCTGAGACTGCCTAAAATCCTTAGTCCTGCTTAAATAATAACGCAATTGCCTGTGTACATCTAAAGTGTGCAAAATCTTTTCTCTTTATTTTGGGGGTCTGCATAAAAAGTAGGCAAATGAATAGTTTGGTTTAAAGCCACACTAGAAACCACCTTAGGCATAAAGGAAGGATTAGTACGTAATGATACCCTATCCTTATGGAAAATCAAAAGGGCTCTACTGCCATAAGGGCCTGCAACTCAGACACCCTTCTTGCAGAAGTAATAGCCAACAGAAAAGCAGTCTTCCATGACAAGTATTTCAATTCAGCAGTAGCCGCAGGCTCAAAAGGTTGTAGAGTAAGTTTTTCCAACACAAAATTGAGATCCCAAGCAGGAGTAGGAGCTCTACGTGGGCGTCTTATATTCTTTGCCCCTCTAAGAAACTGCTTGAACAAAGGATGCGAAAACAATGGTGGGTCACAATCATAGTGAGCTGAAATTGCTGCAGCATGAATCTTAATGGAAGAGAAGGACAAACCTTTGTCCAATAACTCAGTAAGATATTGAAGAGCCACACTCAAATTAGGCTCAGAAATGTCCAAATTCTTTGCTGTACTCCAAAATAAAAATCTCTTCCATTTTTCTGCGTACACTTTCCTTGTACTAGGTCTTCTAGCTTCCATAATCACATTTAAAACTTGTTGAGGAAGTTGAGACCTGCTGTGTTTCAACATAGAATATGCCAGGCTGTTAGATGAAGAGAGTGAAGCTTGACATTGAGCAGATGACCGTCCTTCTGAGATAACAGATGAGGAATCAGAGGTAAAGGCCATGGAGGCTTCTTTACCAGACTCCGTAGTAGTGGGTACCAGTGTTGCCGAGGCCAATCTGGAGCTATCAAAATCATCCTTGGCCTGTCTTGTCTGACCTTTAATAGTACCTTTGGAAGAAGAGGCAGAGGTGGAAAGGCATACACATGAAGGTTTTTCCAACTGAAAGACAGAGCATCCACTTTCCAAGCTGTGTGATGAAACCCCTTTGTGCAATACTTTGGCAGCTGGTGGTTTAGTGGAGAAGCGAACAGATCTATGTCTGGAGTTCCCCATGACACTGTCAATTTCTGAAATACATGAAGATCCAGTTTCCACTGTGGGGATCCATGATTTGTCTGCTTAACACATCTGCTAAGGAGTTCTGTGCTCCTGGCAGAAACCTTGCCTGAAGAGTTAGTTGCAAGCTTAGCGCAGTCTCCCATAAAATCATTGCTTGCCTGCATAGAGGATAAGAATGTGTTCCCCTTGCTTGTTGATGTACCACATGACAGTTGTGTTGTCTGTTAGAATCAACACCTGCCCTGGAAGAAGTAACTCCTTGAAAGCCATTAATGCAAACTGGACTGCTAACATCTCCTTCATGTTGATATGTAGATGCTGTAGTCTGGCAGGCCACTTGTCTTGTATCCACTTTCCATTTAGATGAGCTCCCCAAGCAATGTCCGAGGCATCTGTCGTTAAAATCTGACTCGCCTCTGGCCGGGTCACAGAGAGTCCCTTGTTTAGGTGACATTCCTGAGCCCACCACAAAAATTCTTTTGAAGGCAAGGTATTATTTGAATGACAGTGTCCAAATCCTGGCAGTGCTGTGTCCATACATTTTGAGATACCATTGTAGCTTCCTCATATGCAGTTTGGCATTGGGAAGCACCAGAATACAAGATGCCATGAACCCTAATGCTTGAAGGACTGTCCTTGCAGTCAGCACGGACTGATGAGATAGTTGATGGAAGTAAAGTGATAGACTCTTTTGTTTGTCCGGGGTTAAAAAGGCCATCTGGGCTGCTGTATTCAGTCTCACACCCAGAAAGCACATGTCTTGAGAGGGTACTAGACTGGACTTTATTTCGCTCACAGAATACCCTAGGCATCTTAGCACTGCTATAACATATTCCAGATGCTGTAGAAGGTCTTCCTTTTCTTGAGCCAGAATCAGGCAGTCGTCCAAGTAAGGATAGATTTGAATTCCTTGTAGCCTGAAGTAAGCTATCACTGGAGCCAGAACCTTTGTGAATACTCTGGGCGCAGTAGATAAGCCAAAGGGCAATGCAGAGAACTGATAATGAGAATTTCCAGCTCGAAACCGCAGATACTTCCTGCAACTTAGCCTTATAGGCACATGAAGGTAAGCTTCCTTGAGATCCAAAGTTACCATCCAGTGATCTTTGCCCAGCAGAGGTAAAAGCTGTTGTAACGTCAACATCTTGAACTTGGGAATGTCCAGATAAGTGTTGAGGAGAGATAAATCCAAAATTGGTCTCCACGTGTTCCCCTTCTTTGGTACTAGGAACAGGCGAGAATAAAATCCTAGGCCCCTTTCTGATACAGGGACTGGCTGAATGGCCCCCATGTGGAGTAACTGAGAAACTTGCTTGTGAGCCTCTTTTCTTTGTGGAGGAGGAACGTCTGGCATGCCTTTGAAAGGGGGCATTGTATGGAAATAAAATCTGTAACCGTGGTGAATGATATCCAACACCCATCTGTCTTGAGTAATTAAATCCCAATTTTCTTTGAAAAGAGACAGTCTTCCTCCCAAAGGAGCTGCCAGACGAGAATCTACTGGCAGCTGAAAAGGCAGGTCATTGGGTCTGTTTACGAAAGGACTGACCCCTGCCCTCACCAGAAGTCTGAGCAGGTGAACTCCTGTTCTAGGCCTAAAAGAACCGTGAGCCCTGCGCCTACCGCGTCTAGACCTACCCCTAGACTGGGAATCATAAGCAGGATATGTCCACCCCTTAGCAGGCCAGTTTCTACTAAACTTCGGTGGCTGCACCTGCAAAAAATCTTTAACAGTTTGCATAGACTTAGCTTTGTCCTCCATTTTCTTTAAAACTGCTTCCACAGGCGAACCAAACAACACATCAGACTGTAAAGGAGCATCCAAAATCCTTGTCTTAACATGCTCAGCTAAATTCTGATCCCTCAACCAGGCATGCCTGCGAAGAACAGAACTAGTGGCAGCCACCCTCGAGGAGGCCTGTACAGCATCAAAACCACATTGCAAAGAATGCTTACCCACTTGTTCAGACACATGAACCAAATCCAGCAACTCTTTACACTCAATACCTTCCGCCAAAGCATCCACCTTAGATTTCAATTGTGAAAGGAGATAATTTTGATATTTTAGCATGTGAAACTGACAATTCAACGCTCTCATGGCTAGAGTGGAAGAAGTATACACTTTCTTACCCCACCTATCCAAAGCCCTTGCCTCTTTATCAGTGGGAACAGGATTTTTAACCACAGAGGCCTTAACACCTTTAGGCCCCTGAGAAACAGTTTCTGGGTCCGCCCTAGGACTCTTAAACAAATACTTATGAGCTTCGGGCACCCTATAATACCTATCAGGTTTAACAGGAGCAGGAGGCAAAGAGTCAGGGTTCAGGGAAGCCTCTGCAAAAACATCTTCCACCACATTCAACACAGGAGGTATAGCTAAGGGCCTATGCTGGGGTAAAAACAAGAATTCCCTAAGCCTTTTCCTAGAATCAGAGTAATCCTGGCCTTCCCATTTAAAGTGCTCCCTCATGGAATGCAGAGTCTCTGAAAATGAGAAATCCTCAGGAGGAGAAGCTGTAGGAGTGGAATCATCCACATCAGAATCAGAATAAGGAGGATACTCCTGCCAATCTTCCGCAGAAGACTCAGAAGCCTCTGAACACTGTTCAAAACTATCAAACTCCGGTTCCACCCTAGGCCTCTTATCAGGAGGGGGCATAGAACCTCTAATCATAGTAATCAAATCTTCTGCCATTTTAAGCATATGTTTCTTAGGTACAGAACCCGAAATGCTAGGAGAAGCCCCCACTGAAGCTGAACTTGGCCTACCTCTCAAAGAAGTTTTGGCAACAGAAGGAGAGGCTCTAACTACCTTGGGAAGAGAGGGAAGAACAGTTACCTGAGAAGCCCCTCAGCCTGGCCTACCTCCTGAGAAGGCACATCCTGTAACAGTAAAGTTTCTGCCTGAGACTCCATGGAAACTCCTGGCAAAACCTCTGGCTCCACTGAGCCTTCTAAAGAACCGACGTCCGGGACTGCCGGTTCATCAACCCTAGGCTTCGCTGTTTTGTCCTTGCGCTTCTTGGGCAAGCGGGCGCCGGAGCATCCGACGGCATTTTATAATTGCAACGCTTCCCAAACACTAACCTGGCACAGTCTAACCTCCTCTTAATAGTGCGTTTGTTAAACCTAGCACAAGAGCGGCAACCAACAACGCCGTGCTCAGGCCCTAAACAAGGTATACACAAGGTATGGTAATCCCTATGAGGTATCTGTTTCCCACAAGAAATACAGTTATTCACTTTTTCTGACATCCGGTTAAATACTGAGGCAAGAAAAAAACAAAATGTTCCCCAACGGGGTACTTAGCCAACTCTGCTTCGGTCTGAAACTCCGGTTTCGGAAATATTTCAGAACGCCAACCTGCACTCGCAAAACTGCTTCTGCATCGGACCATGCGGCAAAAAAGACTGAGGATATGACGTCGGTCATGCGCATTAGTACCCTGACGTACTGACGTCAGTCTAATGCGCCCTGACCGACGTCAGCCATATACTCTGGTATTCGGGCCGACTGGACAGCGGACTATACCCAATAGTAAGGACTGCAGCAATGGGGAACGAAGAACATCTGGGCCTTTGTTGCTAAAATTTTGAAATAGGTAGTCAGTTGCCTTTGTTTGTCTGGCGTGAGATAAGCCATCTGGGCAGTTGTATTTAAGCTTGCACCCAGGAATATTATCTCTTGTGAGGGTACTAGTTTTGATTTCTTTTTGTTGACTGTGTACCCTAGGCATGTTAGAAGTCTTTTCACAAATGCCAGATGCTGTAGTCGAATGTCCTTGTTCTCTGCTTGAATTAGACAGTCGTCCAAGTAAGGATATATTTGTATTCCTCTTTGTCTGCAAAATGCAATTACTGGTGCCAGGCACTATGTAAAGACCCTGGGCGCAGTAGATAAGCCAAAGGGCAGTGCAGAGAATTGGTAATGCATTGATCCAGCCTTGAATCTGAGGCATCTTCTACATAATTGTCTGATTGTGACATGCAGGTATGCCTCTTTTAGGTCTAAAGTCACAAGCCAAGCGTTCTTGCCCAGAATGGGCAGAAGCTGCTGCAAAGTCAACATTTTGAATTTTGGTATATCCAGGAATGTGTTCAGAATAGATGGGTCCAGTATTGACCTCCAGGCCTTGTCCTTTCTGGATACCAAGAACAGTCTTGAGTAAAATCCTTGTCCCCACTCTTGCTCTGGTACTTGTTGAATGGCCCCCATGTCCATGAGGGATGAGACTTGTTTTTGTGCCTCTGCCCATTGATTTTTTGGCAGATCTGGCCAGCCGTTTGCCTTTGGCAGGGTATGGAAATGGAACTTGTAGCCTTGTGACACAATATTTAGAACCCATTTGTCCTGGGTTATAGCGTGCCAATTTTGTGAAAAAAAGAGCTAATTTTCCCCCTAATGGTGCTGCCAGGAAATAAGTGCTTGGTGCAGGCTGGGGAAAGTCATTGGGACTGTTTCTGTAAGGTTGTGATTTGTCTTCTCCACTTTTGAAGGTAGAAACACCCCATTGCTTTGACCTCTATGAACCTTGCACCTGGGATCTGCCTCTAGCGCGTCTGGATCTGCCCCTTTGAGGTCTGTCTGACACGGGAAAGGACCAATTCTTTGCAGGCCAGTGTCTGCTAAACCTAGGTGGCTGTACTTGTAAAAAATCTTTGACAGTTTGCATAGATTTAGCTTTGTCCTCCATTTTCTTTAACACCTCTTCTGCCTTAACACCAAAGTATCATGCTGTAAAGGTGTATCTAATAATTTAACTTTGACATGATCAGGCAGATTTTGTTCCTTTAATCAAGCATGACTCCTAATTACAGAACCCGTCACTGCGGCCCTGCAGGAGGCCTCCAGAGAATCAAACCCACATTGCAAAGTATGTTTTCCAACTTGTTCAGCTGCATGCAATTAATCCTGCATTTCCTTGTTTTCTGCACATTCAGAATTTAATAACATTTTCTGTTTAAGCAATGCCATGACATGTTGTTGATATTTAAGCATATGAAATTGACAGTTTAAGGCCCTTATAGCCAAGGTAGCAGATGTGTAAACCTTTTTTCCCCATCTATCCAGTGCCCTTGAATCTCTGTCAGAGGGGGTAGGGTTTTTTGCAGCAGAAGCCTTAACCCTTTTAGGACCCTGTGAAATAGTTTCTGGGTCTGCAGCAGGTTTTTTGAAAAGGAATTTATGAGAGTCAGGAACCCTGTAATATCTGTCAGGCTTAATAGGAGCAGGAGGTAAGGAGTCTGGGGTCAGACTAGACTCTGAAAACACATCCACAATGTCTAACAGGTAGAATGGCTAGAGGCCTGTGTTAGGGGTAGTAAAAGAACGTTCCTGAGCCTCTTTTTAGATTCTGAAAAATCTTGTCTCTCCCAGTGGAAGTGCTCCCTCATGGTGTGCAAGGTTTCCCCAAAAGAATAGTCCTCTGGAGGAGAAGCTGATGGAATAGATTCTTCAGCATCAGAATCCTCATCGGGGGGAATAGAATATTCCTGGTCAGAAGAGGAATCAGAAGAAAAAGAAACCTGATCTGAAGATTCATAGTCTGTCTCTTGCCTAGGCCTCTTATCAGGAGGGGGATGGGAACCCCTGATCACGGTAATCAGGTCTTCGGCCATTTTGAGCATCTGTTTTTTGGGCATGGAGGCCTGTCCACGTGTCTCTTGAGTTTGTTTCTTTGTCTTTGAAGGTGCTTTAGTCTTTGCCTTTGAAGCTGAAGTTGGTTTAATGTATAGATGTTTAGGTCTGAATACACCCTCAGAAGCCGGTGCCTGCTCAGCGGCTCCAGACCCATCTGAAGGAATAGTGGCCGAGGCTCCAATACCTTGAGTTTCCAGCAGCATAGCGGACTCCACGTGGGAGTCGGTAGCTGCCTGCGACTCTAAAGTAGCAGGTGTCTGGGGCTGCGAAAGTGCCTCACTGAGAACCGGTGAACCAGTGACTGGCTTAGGAGAAGCTTTGTCGTCGGTTTTGGGCCACGGTTGTCTATCTTTTTCTTTGAGTTTTTTGTGAACTCTGGTAGTCGGATGGCTATCAGACGACATTTATGGATAATTAAACTTGTGTCAAATAGTTTAATGCAAAATCATACCAATGCTTAGTAGTGCGTTGGTTAAATCTAGCACAAAAACAAAACCTGAAACATTACGGTCAGGGCCTAGGCAAGGAATACAGTAAGAATGAAAGTCCTTATGAGGTATTTGCTTTCCACAAGAAATACAATTATTAACTTTTTCTGACATCTGTCTGGAGCAAGAAAAAAGTTTCCCCAACGGGGTACTTAGCTTTAATGACGACTTTGGATCTGAAATTCGAACACGAAAATCTCAGGAGTCGGCCGACTGGCACTTGCAAACTGCTTTTGCTTCGGGCACCGCGCAGCAAGAAAGACTGAAGAAAATGGCGTCGGCTGCTTGTTTTATACCCCTGATGACCTAACGTCAGGGAAGAGGCGACAGCAGCCGACGCACGACCCATGACTTTGGAATTCAGGCCGACTGAGGGCAACCTGCCAGCAGGATTACCCAAATCTTATGACTGCAACAGTGAAACACGAAGAACATCCGTCTACAGAACTGCCCATCCTTCTGTCTGCTGCTGCTTTGTGAATCAAAAAAAAGTTCAGCCACAAACACAACTGCAGCATGCTATTTGTAATTTCAGACATTTCAGTTACCAACTGCAGCCATTGTTGTCCATTTAT
The DNA here is from genome assembly GCF_019279795.1 of Protopterus annectens. NCBI lineage: Eukaryota > Metazoa > Chordata > Ceratodontiformes > Protopteridae > Protopterus > Protopterus annectens. Next base: position 177,053,174 of record NC_056738.1, read on the forward strand.
ATGGATGCTAAACTAATTGCATATACTTTGGCTGTAACACTGAGGAATACTAATGTGTAGGATTTAATCATTGTTTCAAATGCAGCTTTGAATGAAATTGACAGCAAATACTTCCAACTCCTCCAAGCTTGCTGCACCTTGTGGGGGGGGGGGGGGTCCTCCTGAAAACAAACTCCTCTGACCAAATACAGTTTCAAGAAAATTGCATTACCACTCCACTTGTCATTTTACCATTTGGTTCTCAGTCAAAAGTACAACAAGATGTCTCGTATTAACCATTAAATACAACAAATTACCACCTCTCTTACATGTGAGCTATCATGAGACACATGGCTACAAAAGGACCAATAATGTCTCTATCCTTCCCGGGTACCAAAACAGAGAAAGGGAGAGAGAATAATTTGCTAACATGTACGCTCAATAATTTTGCAGGTCTCTGTAAGAATCGGTCATAACTTCCATACAAAGAACCAGTATGGTAATTATCTCTGTAAACAGTTTTTTAAATATCATTTTAAGTATTCTACAGTTGTACAATCAGTTGAATCACATTTCTAAACACTACAATGGCAACAAAAACTGCTTATGAAGTCTGGATGGTTTACACATTCGTCTGTGTCCATCAATAAATCTATTTGTTTGGGTAGGGCCCATTTTTCAGTGCAGGCTCAGGGATTATAAGTAGAAAACATTACAGGACAAAATACACTTGCAAGCTAAAGAATTTTATCATCACTGGTAAAAATACAACTGTAAGATAAATGAAAGCCAATATAAACAGCAATAAATGTGTATGAAATACAAGTAAAATACATCTTTTTTAAAGAAATGAGAAAGATATTCAGATAGTTGAAAACATTACGATTCCTGTAGAACCTAAAATATATTGGTCTCTAATCAGGTTTTGCAAATGTATTTTTACTTTGACAGGAAGTAACTTTTTAATTGGTTTTAAAACAATAAAAAAACAAAGTCAATTATAAAATGGACAACTATTTACACAGGTCTACAGCTGATCAATACATCAAAGTTAAACATAAACAGTTATTTTTCAAAGTCTAGGTTTAAGCCAAGCTTTATATGAATGTGTAATGTTAGACTTTCTCATCTTTATAGTATGAAATTCACTACTGCAAACAATTTTTGCCATACTAATACATTCTAGAGGGGGTAACCTTACTTTTCCAAGTTTTAGTAATTACTTTTCTGGCTATAGCAATAACAGACCAAAGAAGAGGCACTTGGGTTTTTAGAATTATTTCAGGAATCGTTGGATTAAACAAAACTAAAGATTTTAGAAATAATACACCTAACCACAGAGCTTGAATAAAGTTATTAATCTCTCTGCAAAAGGGGAAAGGGCTTCACATTTATATACCATGTGTGTCCAATCAGCAATTATTTCAGAATCACATCTCCAGCATTTAATTCTATTTGATTTATACATAACTATAATTGTTAGGAGTAACAAAAATGCTGTGTAAAACTTTCCAAGTGAAAATTTTACAATATAATGAAGATGTAGTTTTATCTGTAGATTTTAATATTAATTTCTTGTATTCTTCAGAGAAGTCTTAATTGTTGAGGAGTAGTTCCACTAGGAATTGTCTAAATATGTGAAATATAACTTAATTTTACAAATTTGTGACAAATATTTTTTCATTGCATTATTATTGATAGTTTTTAAGAATTCCAATAATCTGGGGAAATCTTTCTTATCTAGGTTAAATAACTTATTTACCTCTAAGCTCACAAAGTCTCTAAATATTTGTAAAATTAACTAATTCTCAGAATCTTGGTTGTCAACAGTGTGTGTATATATATATATATATATATATATATATATATATATATATATATATACACACACACACACACTTACAAAGAATAAAAAAATAAATGCAATGAAACTTCTTTTACCAGGCAAGACAGACAAAGCAGAACTGCTTAACAGTGTATACCCACACACACACGCAAACACACATTACTATTTAAGAATTGATGCCAATAAATTAAATTAATTTGTTGTTTCAGTACTAGCATTTTGTTGAAGTTGAGAGTTTCTAAGCAGTCATTTTTATAACCAATTGGAAGCATTGAAAATATCAAGTCTTTAATACAATGGTTAGCATATGTGAACTTTTGGAAACAGTTATTTAAACAGGGAATTTGAGAATGAGAAGAGGGTGTAATCCCATTTATGCAAAAATAGTTTACTAACCAGATAAAACTATTGGGTACTATTTGTATATGACTGATTGTGACATACTTATTACCTAATATTTCTTAGTGTACTTGTTTCCATTTGGACTGATAAGATGAATTTATCCACAATGCTGTAACTTTTACAATTGCTAAAATAGCATACAACTGAATATCCTAATTCACCATTATCCCAACCTTTTCTGTGCCAATCAAAGGGAAGTCTTGGTTTATTAGGATGCCAAAAAAACTACAGTAGAATATTATTTATCTTCTTTATTAGTACTATCTCCACCAAAACAAATTAAAGATTCAAGATAAACAATATTTTAGGGAGAATTACCATCTTAATAAGCATTAATTGTTCTTCCATGGTAAAGAATTTGTATTTTATCAACAACCTGTTGAAAGTTTGTTTGTATCATTTCTTTACTATTAGACATAATGGTTATACTAAGGAATTTCATTTGATTGCTATTCAAATTGAAGTTAGAATATTTTTGTATGAATTTAATTAATGTAATTGTTTTATTAAGATTTTATTATGATTTACTCAAGTTTGAGATGTCTTCAAACTGACTCATAGAACTAATTATGTGCCCTAATGAATTTTCTGTATTTTGTATTAGAAAAATATCATCAGCAAAGAGTTGAATCTTTAGTTTGAAATCTTCTTTTATTTTGATACAATTAATGTTCTTATTAGATCTAATATGATTAGCAAAAGATTATGTAACCAATGCAAACAGTAAAGGTGATAGTGGACATCCTTACTTTTCCCCTTTTTTAATTTCAAGAAATTAGGAATAAAAGAACTATTTTAACATCAGCACAAGAGTTACTGTGTAACTTAGAAATTAAGGCAATTAGCTCCGTTGAGAAATTATATACTTTGAACAGGTACGGCCAATAAACAGAGTCAAAAGCCATATCTACATCGAGGCTAATGCTAGAAAGTTATTTTTTATTTTTATTTGCATAGTCCATTAATGTATGCATTTTTATATTATCCTGTACTTGTCTATTTAAAGTAAACCCAGTTTGGTCACTGTCAATTAGTCTAGGTAGAAGATTAATTCTATTAGCTAAAATGGACATGAACATCTTATAGTCTACATTTAAAAGTGAAATGGGTCTGTATGATGAACACTTTTGTAGGAGCCTTATCTTGTTTGAAAATAGATGACATAAGGGAATATTTACAATATGGGGGGGGGGGACTTCAGCACCTGTTTTTATTTCTTTATAGGACCGTATCTAATATTTTAACTGCATCATCCAGTAGTACTTTAAATAGTTCTGGTATAAGACCATCTAAGCTTGGTGCCTTATTTATTTATTTTTTATTTGATTTTTTTTTACTTCTATTAAAATGAATGGTCTTATCAATTTTTATTTGTTAACTTGCTAATTTATTATTTATATTTTCCCTTAAAAAAGTTTTAACTGTAGCATCATTATCTAGGTAACTTGTATTATTAGTAGTAGCATTTTCTTAAAATATTTTAAAGCCTTCAAGAATATCTTTTAATATCTGTTCTTTCTTTTTTTTATTATTTATACATGTGTTACAATTTAGTTTATTAATTTTCTTTGCTCTAAGAGCAAGTTTATGCAAGCTTAAAGGGTTTACAGAATATGCCTGAAGTTTTGGTTTTTCCAGGCTTACTGAAATTTTATGATTTAGAATTTCAATATATTTTGTATGTTTTTAAGTTCAAACTGACTGATAATGTCATTTGGTTTTAGATTTAACTTTAGTGTGTCTATTTTGGCCTGTATTGTATTCAATTTTTGTCCCATTCTCTTGTTTTACTAATATACCAGCTTGTAACTCTTCCATTTAAGTAAGCCTTTAGTGAATCCCACAGGACAATGTCAGTTACTTCACCATTCATATTTATTTCTAGGAAATCTTTGATCTCCAACATACCAATCCTTGTATCCTTTTATTTTAATAATGCACAATGGTAATCTTCTGTGATGCATCAGACTGGCAGTTTTTAAAATACTATTAAAGAGGTTTACTATCAAAATCTCGCACCTACAATGTGCGAGTGTTCATATTTATGACCTGAAATTTTGGAAATCAACTTTTCGAACAGGAACATGACCAAACGAGGTATTTAATAAAAGTCGACAACTCAAGAAAGTCAATTTTATTGAAAATACCACACTTTCAGTCATGACCTATGAATGTTTTGCAGGGGGGGGCAAGCCCCCCTGCACCCCCATGTGGAGGGGGTTGCACCCCCCCCCGCTACTTATATATACAAACTTGGAGATTGCACTACAGAGTACATTTCCCAATCCCCACTACAGTGCAATCTGCATTCAAAATGTTGAATCCACACCAGCGAGTGCTAGTGTGTATTCGCTGTTGTGACTTCAATATTTGTTTTTTGTTTTTTTTTAATCTAAAATGTTGAATGTACCTGTTTGACATTTCCTGTTTTGCACATTGTGCAAATGAGATTTTGATAGTAAACTTATTAAAGATTATAGCATTATGGTCTGATAATGGACATGAAACTACTTAAACTTCTCTTGATATGTAATAACAGATTGTTCAAGACAAAAATGTTATCAATATTTGTGCTCCATATCTATATGAATAATGGTTAAATTGAAGTGAGTTGGTTTTCCTTAGCTCATATATATCCTTTAAATTCATTAGATTTATAAAAATTCATTAAGTGGCTGTAGATGTGATTCTCAGCTTTCTATATGCAGTGGAATCTTTGTCTGATAAAAGACAATTAAAATCACCATCCATTATGACTTCACCTTTCATGTAATAGGCTATAGTATCTAAATAATTTTTTTTGCATCTTTAGCTCCAATCCTTGGAATCCAGTAATAGTTCACCAATGTATATAGTTTTCTGTCCCACTCAATTATAACAATGCTTAACATACAATTTTTATCAACATAAGTATCTTTTACTTCAGGCATTACTGGAGAGTTCTTCCATAAAATGAGGGTGCCTCTTTTTTTAGCTCGAAAGCCAGAAGCTGCTAAAACCAAATAATTCTTTAAAGAAAGTTTCTTCACATCATTATAAAGTAAATGTGCTTTCCTGTAGAAATACTATTTGAGCTTTATGTATTTGCAAGTATTTGAATGACTCCACCTTTACTGGATGATTCAATCCATTAATATTAATAGATATGCATTTAAAATCAGACATTTATATACAGTGGATACAAAAAGTGTGCACACTCCTGTTAAAATGCCATGCCTCCTATATACACCCATTTTAAATAACTTTCACTACAAGTCTAATTAAATGAAAACACAACCCATATGACTCACAGCCCACAGACTCAGTGTGCCACTCACCACAGCCAATAAGGCAAAACAACGTACCCAACACACTAGTCATAGGTGACTATAGTCAGGCACACTGATGTCTCACTCACCAGGATAAACAAGAAGGTTACTGTCAGCTGCCTGTCGGGTGCCAGGATCTGCCAACATAACCCATGCACTCAGGTCACACCACAACAAGTACAAATACGACTCTGTCATTGTCCATGTTGGTGTGAATGACCCGAGACGTACCTCCCTGAACTACATGAAGAGAGACATGGAAGAGCTCTCCGATCTTGTAGCCCAGGCAGGTATGACCCTAGCCCTGAGTAGCATTCTGCCATCACTCAGAATGATACCGCAGTACAAGGACAAAATGATAGACTTCAACAATTGGCTTAGCTTCTGGTGTCATTCTAAGGAGATCCAGTATCTGTCTGCTTGGGATGACATGGTCGAAAGACCAAGATGCTTTGCCAGAGATGGCCTGCACCTGTCGCCCCTGGGATTCAGGATACTGGCTAAGGCTCTTGCCTCCCCTATAGTGCCTTTTTTAGGCAAGGTTCAAATGACAAATTCACCACCGTAACAGGAATTGGCAAGCAAAAACTGAGGGTAATGCTACTCAATGCTAGAAGTCTAAATCTCAAAATGCACTCACTTGAGGCACTCCTTAAAATGGAGAACATCAATATCTGTGCAGTGACTGAGACCTGGTTCAAGGCTCCAGAGAGCACCCCTGCACTACCAGGCTATAACTCATACCACACTTTTCGGCCATGTAACCTGGACCGAAACACCAAAGGCGGAGGTGTGTCCATATTCATTAAGGATATCCACACCTCCAGGTTAGTTGCTCAGCATAATGCATCCGAGGTTATCCAAGTGCAACTAACTCTGGGCAAAACTGCAATCCAAATTGTAACTTGCTACAGATCCCCCGCCATGCCCCAGGATTCCCACTCCTCTTTTCTTGATGTACTGGAAAATATTAGGGTTCAACCAAACACCCTAATAATGGGCGACTTCAACTACCCGATCATTAACTGGGAAAACTACTCGTGTACCAACTCCTTAGCTCAATGCTTTCTGGAATTCATAAACTCCAATGCCTTGGATCAACTTATCCACACCCCCACCAGGGGCAAAAATATCCTAGACCTAGTCATTAACAACATGAGTGACCGGTGTTCCACACCTGAAGTCAACTTCTCGTTGGTCCGATCTGACCATAAGCTAATCACCCTTGATATTCACATCCCGCTCGCACCACCCATTAAGGAAACCACACTAAAAATGTCTCCAAAGCCAACTTCATGCTCAAGACAGAAGTGATGAACTTCATGACACCCATGCGGATGGACAATACAGTTACAGCTGTTGAATCCTACACAAATGCACTCTATAAGTACTTACACAAGTGCATGGATCATGCTATCCTAAACAGAACCAAGACGCTATCCTCCAAAAAAAGGAAGACAATCTGGTGGTCCCCTGCCATAAACACACTGTACAACAGAAGGAAGAAACTGTTGCAAAAGAGAGTAAAATCCCATGTGTGAGAGAGCTCCCTGGTTAGCCTCAATAAGAAGCTGAGATCCCTTATAAGATCCTCCAAAGCTAGCTATGAAAACAAAATCGCCACTAATTCTAAGGGCAACCATAAAGCATCCTATAGCTATGTCAAGAATCTCGATGGTAACACCCAGATCTGCTCTGAGTTACAGCACAATGGCATGAAAATTACTAAACCAACTGATATTGCCAACATCCTGGCAGATTTAACCCCACCCCCCACCCCCTAAAGGGCCCATATCTATATAGGAAGAATGCAGAGTCCCTGTAATTACAACTACGCAGGTAAAGGCTGCACTCTCTAAAGCAAAAAACACAGCATCCATGGGACCGGACAACATCCCACGCTACGTCTTACATGAACTTCAGAACGAACTGGCTCCCCACCTACGCACCATGTTCAATAATAGCCTTGCATCAGGCTTTGTGCCCACTGAATGACGCACACCAACAGTTATTCCACTCCACAAAGGCGGAGCCACCACTGATCCCGGGAAAGTACAGTTTTGTACTTACCATAAATGTAGATGTTAGAGTGTTCACCCTGCTGCAGTCATCACACTTGGGTTATCCTGCAGTCAGCCTGAGTTCCAAAGTCTTGGTCCGGCGTCAGTTGCTGTCGCTTCTTCCCTGACGACAGTGTGCCAGGGGTATATAAGAGGCATCCGACGCCATTTTCTTCAGTTTTTCTTGCCCCAGATGTCAGGTGCCCCCAATAGGTAGGCAATATATATACATATATATATATACATATATATATATATATATATATAGCTATATAAAAATAAAACAATACCTTCAGGCACAAGCAAATACACCACAGAGGTTGTATAGGATAAAGTGGTATAGATAAGTTCAGCTAGTTCAGAGGGGATGGAGGGAGGGTAACCTGGACTGCATCAGGGTGAACACTCGAACATCTACATTTATGGTAGGTACAAAACTGTACTATGTTCATCGTGTTACCCTGCTGCAGTCATCACACTTGGGTTGAATCCCAAGGCTAAGGATGGGAGGTATAGTTAAACGGGTAAAATAAGCTAGTAGGCCCTGCAAAACTGCAGTGGCAAAACCAGCTCTAGTCTTAGAATATAGAGGTAAGTGATAGTGTTTAGTGAAGGTGTGCACTGAACTTCCAAGTTGCAGCTTCCAGAATATCCTTGGTTGGCACTCTCCTGAGAAAGGCTGCTGATGTAGCTGTAGCCTTGGTGGAGTGGGACCTAATGTTAGCAGGTACCGGTTTCCCATGCTGCGTGTAGTAGAAATGTACGCAATGCCCTATCCATTTAGAAATGGTCTGTTGTGAGGTAGCTTTTCCTTGTGATCCTGCAGCATAGGCTACAAAGAGCTGGTCAGATTTTCTGAAAGCCTTAGTTTTATCCAAGTAGTAACGTAATTGCCTGTGAATGTCCAAAGAGTGCAGGAGTCTTTCTCCTTTGTTCTGGGGATTTGGGAAAAAGGTGGGCAAATGAATAGTTTGGTTTAGGGCCACACTGGATACCACCTTTGGCATAAAGGAAGGGTGGGTTCGTAGAGAGACTTTGTCTTGATGAAAAATGAGGAAAGGCTCCACTGCCATTAGTGCCTGTATCTCTGAGACTCTTCTAGCTGAGGTTATTGCTAGTAGCAGGGCAGTTTTCCATGAAAAACATTTTAAATCAGCTGAAAAAGCTGGTTCAAAGGGCAGCAGTGTAAGCTTTTCCAGAACAAAGTTGAGATCCCAAGTAGGTGTTGGTGCTCTCCTGGGCGGTCTTATGTTCTTAGCCCCTCTGAGGCACTGTCTTAGGAGTGGATGTGAGAATAAAGGAGGATCCGTGTTGTAATGAGCTGAAATTTCTGAGGCGTGGATTTTAATAGATGAAAAGGAAAGTCCTTTGTGCAACATCTCAGTTAAATATTGTAGAATCTGAGGAATGCTTGGATCAAGGGGATTTTGGCCTTTAGCCTGGTTCCAGGCGCAAAATCTTTTCATTTGTCTGAATAGGTTTTCCTGGTGCTGGGCCTCCTGGCCTCCAGAATGACATCCATAACAGCTTTGGATAGAGGTGTTGGCTGGTTGTTTAGGTAATTTTCCATGCAGCCAGGTTTAAAGTCTTGAGCTGGCTGTGTAGAACCTGATCGTCTCGCTGGGTGAGCAGGTGAGGAATTTGTGGCAAAATCCATGGTGGGCCGTGGGCCATGTTCCTTAGAATTGGATAACAATACTGACGCGGCCAGTCTGGTGCAATGAGTATCATTTGTGGCCTCTCTAATCTGACTTTCAGCAGTACCTTTGCTAGAAGAGGCAGTGGAGGAAAGGCATACACTGTTAATGTTTTCCAACTGAATGAGAGGGCGTCCACTTTCCAAGCTTGAGGATGGAATGTCCTTGTGCAAAATTTTTGAAGTTGGTAGTTTTGGGTGCTGGCAAACAGATCTATGTCTGGGCGTCCCCATTTTTGAGCCATCATTGCAAATACTTGTGGATCTAGTTTCCACTCATGTGGATCCATGATGTTTCTGCTTAGGTCGTCTGCCAATGTATTTTTCTTTCCTGGCAGGAATTGTGCTTGTAATTGAACCTGGTAAGACAGTGCTGTGTTCCACAAGGTCATTGCTTGCCTGCATAGAGGGTAGGAATGTGTGCCCCCTTGCTTGTTTATGTACCGCATTACTGTGGTATTGTCCGTCTTTATTATTAGTTGTCCTGGGTGTAAGAGGTCCTTGAAAGCTGTTAGGGCATTCTGTACTGCTAGCATTTCTTTTTGATTGATATGCAGATGCCTTTGATCTGTAGTCCAATTGCCCTGAATGCACTGTCCTGCCATGTGTGCTCCCCAGGCATAGTCCGATGCATCTGTTGACATAGTTTGCCTGGCTGTGGGTAAGGTGAAAGGCTAACCCTTGTTGAGGTGACATGCCTGTGCCCACCATAGAAACTACTTTTCAAGGCAGGGAATGAGTGGTATCATTGTTTCCAAGCTGTGGCTGTGCTGAGTCCATACGCTTTTCAGGTACCATTGTAATTTCCTCATATGCAGTTTTGCAAATGGTATTAGTAGTATGCAAGATGCCATGAATCCCAAGGACTGCAGAATTTTTCTTGCAGGGAGTTGGGTCTTTGTTGCCATTATTCTGAAATATTGAGTCAGCTGTTGTTGCTTGTCTGGCATGAGATAAGCCATCTGGGCCGTTGTATTCAAGCTGGCACCCAGGAATATTATGTTTTGTGAGGGCACTAGTTTTGATTTCTTTTCGTTTACTGTGTACCCTAGGCAACTTAGAAGGTGTTTGACAAATGCCAGATGTTTTAAAAGAATGCCCTTGCTTTCTGGTTGAATAAGGCAGTCGTCCAGGTATGGATATATTTGAATTCCTTTTTGTCTGCAGTATGCAATTACTGGTGCCAGGCATTTTGTGAAGACCCTGGGTGCAGTAGATAAGCCAAAGGGCAGTGCAGAGAATTGATAATGCATTGAACCTGCAATGAAGCAGAGGTATCTTCTGCAATTTTGTCCGATAGGGACATGCAGGTATGCCTCCTTGAGGTCCAACGATACTAGCCAAGCATTCTTGCCCAGCATGGGAAGAAGCTGCTGTAGTGTTAGCATCTTGAATTTTGGTACTTGCAGAAAGGTGATCAGAATTGAAAGATCCAGAATGGGTCTCCATGCTTTATCATTTCTTGGGACTAGAAAGAGTCTTGAGTAAAATCCTTGTCCTTGCTCCTGTGTAGGTACCTGTTGAATGGCTCTCATGTCCATGAGAGCTGTAATTTGATTTTGTGCCTCTGCCCATTGAATTGGTGGCAGTTTTGGCATTCCTTTTATCCTTGGCAAGGTATGAAAGTGGAATCTGTATCCTTGTGAGACAATGTTTAGGACCCATTTGTCTTTTGTGATGATGTGCCAGTTGTCTGCAAAAAATGCTAATTTTCCTCCCAAGGGAGCTGCCAGGATAGATTTGCTTGGTAGTTTAAGGATCAAGTCATTGTGTTTGTCTTCTGCTAGCTTGGGTCAGTCTTCTCCTCCTTTCTGGGTAGCAGTACCCCATTGGCGAGGATTGTAAGGGCCTTGTGACTGACCTCTGCCCCTTGGGCATCTGTATTTGCCCCTCTGTGATCGGTCAGAAGCTGGAAAGGACCAGTTTTTTGTTGGCCAATTTCTGCTGAAACGAGGGGGTTGTACCTGTAAAAAAAATCCTTGACCGTCTGCATAGACTTTGCCTTATCCTCCATTTTCTTTAAAACCTCTTCTGCTTTGACACCAAATAATACATCCTGCTGTAAAGGTGCATCCAATAATTTTGCTTTAACATGATCAGGTAGAGTTTGTTCTTTTAACCAAGCATGTCTACGTATGACAGACCCAGTAACAGCTGCTTTACAGGAAGCTTCCAATGAATCAAATACACATTGTAAAGTATGTTTGCCCACCTGTTCAGCTGCATGCAACAGATCCTGCATTTCCTTGAATTCAGACTGTTCAGTATGTGTGCTCATTTTTTGTTTTAATTGAGACATTAGGAATTGGTGATATTTCAGCATGTGAAACTGACAATTTAATGCTCTCATAGCCAGAGTTGCTGAGGTGTACATTTTCTTTTCCCATCTATCTGGGGCTCTGGAATCCCTTTCAGAGGGCACAGGATTTTTAGCCATAGAAGCTTTAGCCCCCTTGGGACCCTGGGAAATTGTTTCTGGGTCAGCCACAGGGCTTTTATAAAGGAATTTGTGTGAGTCAGGTACTCTGTAGTATCTGTCTGGTTTGGCTGGAGCAGGAGGTAGAGAGTCTGGATTTAGACTAGACTCCAAGTAAACATCATCCACAATATCTAAAACTGGAGGGATAGCAAGTGGTCTGTGCTGGGGTAGTAAAAGGAACTCTCGGAGCCTTTTCTTAGAATCATAGTAGTCCTGGCCTTCCCAGTGGAAATGTTCCCTCATGGTATGTAAAGTTTCCCCAAAGGAGTAGTCTTCAGGGGGAGATGCTGAGGGAATAGAGTCTTCAGCATCAGAGTCTTCATAAGGGGGAAAAGTGTAATCCTGTTCCTCAGAAGAATCTGAGGAAATTGAAACCTGGTCAGAGGAAGCATAATCCTCCTCTTGTCTTGGGTCTTATCTGGAGGTGGATGGGAACCCCTGATTAGGGTAATCAAATCTTCAGCCATCTTAAGCATCTGTTTCTTAGGCATGGGGCCTTGAACTGTAGACTGATGTACAGTCTTTTTTTGGTTTTAAAGGAGTTTTAAGCTTAGCATAAGATTTAATGGTGAGTGTAGTCGGTCTGAAGACACCTTCTGCAACCGAAGGTGTTTCCACTGCACTGGGTTCTCCTTCTGCTCCGGTGTTGGAAGGGCCTAATGAAGATGGCTGTGTCGGCCTAGTACACTCCGCTTGAGAATCCGCAGCTGTCTGGGGTTCCAATTCTGCGGTCATCAGGGGCTGCGTAGGCACCTCACTGAAAACCGGAGAACCGGCGACAGGCCCAGCAGAGGCCTCGGAGTCTGGCTTGTTCCTAGGCTGCCTGTCCTTATCCTTGTGTTTTTTATGTGTGCCGGTCGTCGGTTGCTCCGACGGCATGATATAATTAAATGTCATAGATTCATAGATGAGTACTAAGCTAACTTAACTGCCCTTGCGAGCCATTTTAAGCCTAGACAATTATCCCCTGTGAGATTCAAATCCTGTACCTTGTGTCGTGCGAAGTCAAAACGGTATTTGACAGTTCGTTTATTAAACCTAGCACAAAACCAACAACCAGTGACATCGTGGTCTGGGCCTAGGCAAGGAATACAATAAGAATGGAAGTCCTTATGAGGTATTTGCTTCCCACAAGAAATGCAATTGTTAACTTTTTCTGACATCGGACTGAGGCAAGAAAAGGTTCCCCAACAGGCTACTTAGCTTTATTGAAGACTTCGGACTGAAATTTGAGTCGAAAATCTCAGGTGTCGGCTGACCGGCACTTGCGAACTGCTTCTGCTTTGGGCACCGCATGGCAAGAAAGACTGAAGAAAATGGCATCTGATGCCTCTTATAGACCCCTGGCGCACTGATGTCAGGGAAGAAGCGACAGCAACCAACACCGGACCAAAACTTTGGAACTCAGGCCGACTGCGGGACCGCCTGACAGCAGGATAACCCAAGTGTGATGACTGCAGCAGGGTAACATGATGAACATCTATCTTCCTATTACCCTGACGAGCCTGGTCTGCAAGGCCATGGAACGTATCAACATGGAACTCATAAACAAAGATGCTGGTAACTCCAAACTCTGGATCCCACCCAGTTCAGGTTTGTGAAAGGCAGATCATGCCTCCTGAACCTAACTGACTTCTTTGAGGCAGTCACCAAAGCCGTATATGAGGATAAGGTGGTTCACACAGCCTATTTTGACCTTGCCAAGGCTTTCGATACCATCCCCCATTCTGGAATTATAGCTAAACTCACTAAACTAGATATAAATACATACGTCACAAGATGGGTTACCAACTGGCTCACTGACAGAACCCTCAGTGTAAAAGTTGCAGACTCCAAATATGACCTCAAACCAGTGACAAGTGAAGTACTACAGGGTTCAGTCCTGGGACCTCTCCTGTTTGGTATCTACTTCGCTGAAGTACAGGCCAACACAGAAGGCCTCTGGGTAACAAAGTTTGCAGATGACTGCAAACTAGGAGCCATAGTCAAGACCACAAATGATGTGGACATCCTACAGAAGCGCCTCGCTGAGACAGATGCCTGGTGTCAGAGCCATGGCCTTAAGTTCAATGCCAAAAAGTGCAGTGTCATCCTCTTTGGTAAAAACTCTGTACCCATGAACTACCACATAAGCAGCAATCTACTTAACACTGAATGTGTGATAAGAGACCTTGGGAACCAGGTGTACAGTAGTCTCTCCTTTCATAGTCAAATCGCCACAGTAGTCAGGAAGTCCTTCTACGTGGCACACCATCATAAAAGGGCTTTCATCCAGGAAAAAATAAGTCATTGTTCCCCTCTACTCGACACTCATTAGACCCATTATAGAGTACAATGCCCCTTTTGGAATGTACCTCACAAGACATCTGCAGCAGATGGAAAGGCCACAGAAGTACCTCACAAAGAGGATTACTGGCCTCAAACAAATGCCCTACATTGACCACCTCAAAAAACTCAAGCTTTACTCTGTAGCATATCACCTACTCCTAGGTGATCTCTGATTAACATATAAAGCTATGTCAAACCCAGAGCTGTTGGACATGCTACACCTAAGGAAATCCCAATCCCTCCGAGCTACACGCTCTAGGGACATAAACCTTGTCACCACAATAAACAGGACATGCTGGAGGGATAGATTCCTGTCCCAGAGACTTCCCATACTCTGGAACAGGCTACCCATCTATGTCAAGCAAAGCTCTTCATTAGCACTCTTTCAGAAAAATATTGATGAGTAGATGGGAAATATGAAATACACCCTGGGGATCACTTCTGTGTCTCTGCTCGACAGTGGCACAGGAAAATAACTTTCTTGGGTGGTGTAAGCCAGGGAACCATGTTGGCTAGGCTTACATAGGCCCTTGGGCCGACAGCCTAGTACCTACCTATGAAAAGAAATACCCAATGACTGCAAACAAATTCAAAAAATGTGAATACATAAAATAAAATGACCATATACTGCATCTGTCATTTCATACAAAGTGTGCCAGAATCTACCAAAGTTTTAATTATGGACAAATGTCTGTAAGTCATTACATATAATGTATACACATACACATATACATATATATACATACATACACAGGTTCACTTTACATGCTGGAGATGCTAAAATATTGAATTTTAGAATTTTGAACCTGTAAAGTCGAATGGACGGAAACCGCGAACCCGGAAGTTTCGAATGGAGGATGTTGGACCCGCGGTACGGATAGTGCGTTAGGTAAGTGTACTTTTGTGGGGGTTCGGGGAGGGTTTGTGTGCGTTTGAGTGTGTTGGGATGTTTGAGGTGTGGGTTAGGGTTAGTGTTGTGCAGTGTGAATGGTTTACTGTTGGGAGTGCTGGTGTTTGTGTGTTTGTGCACGGGGGGCTGTGGAGTGTGCGATGCTGGGTTGTGTGTGTTTTGGAGTGTTGTGCGACCTCAGAGTTAGTATATATGTGTGTGTGTGTGTGTGTGTGTGTGTGTGTGTATGTATGTGTGTGTGTGTGTGTGTGTGTGTGTGTGTGTGTGTATATATATATATATATATATATATATATATATATATATATATATACATATATATATATATATATATATATATATATATATAGAGGGGGGCATGGAGGGGGCGCAGCCCCCAACATGGTTAGGGTGCAGGGGGGCTTGACCCCTGCATATACTAAGGGTAGGTGTGTGCATGGGTTTGGTTGTCTGCATGTGTGTTATGCTTCTTGTAGGGAAGTGTTGGGTGGTATGTACGCTGGTGTATGTATGTGATGCGTGTTTGATGGGAATTTGTAGATTCACGGTTGTGAATTTCGTGTTTGTGTAGGGTCAGTGTTTAGGGGATTTGACTTTATAGTTTTGTGATACTGAATTTCGACGTTTCATTATTTTGACACTATAAAGTGAATCCATATATATCAGTGGATATAAAAACTGTACACACCCCTGTTACAATGCTAGGTTTTTGTGATATAAAAAAATGAGACTGCAATAAATCCTTTCAAAACTTTTCCCACCTTTAATGTGACCGATAACCTGTACAATTCAATTGAAAAACAAACAAATCTGTTAGGGGAAAAAATATAAAAAATAAAAAAAAACATACAATAAGCTGGTTGCGCAAGTGTGCAACACCCTTAAACTAATACTTTGTTGAAGCATAGCTTGATTTAATTACAGCATTCAGTCTTCTTGGGTAGGAGTCTATCAGCATGGCACATCTTTACTTGGCAATATTTGCCCACTCTTCCTTGCAAAAGAGCTCCAAATCTGTCAGGTTGCGAGGGCATCTCTTGTGCACAGCCCTCTTGAGGTCACCCCACAGATTTACTATTGGTTTAGATCTGGGCTCTGACTGGGCCATTCCAAAACTTTAATTTTCTTCAGGTGAAACCATTCCTTTGTTGATTTGGATGTATGCTTGTGGTCATTGTTGTGTTGAAAGGTGAAATTACTCTTCATCTTCAGCTTTCTAGCAAATGGCTGAAGGTTTTGGGCCAAAAGTGACCGGTATTTTGGAACTGTTTATAATTCCCTCCACCTTGACTAAAGCCCCAGGACCAGCTCAAGAAAAGCAACCCTAAAGCATGACACTGCCACCATCATGCTTCACTGTGGGGATGGTGTTTTTTTGGTGATGTGAAATGTTGTTTTTGCGCCAAACAAAAAGTTCAACCTTGGTCTCATCAAACCATAACACGTTTTCCTACATGCTTTTGGGAGTCTTGATGTATTGTCTTGCAAATTTTAGCTGGGCCTGAAGGTTTTTCTGTGTAAGAAAAGGCTTCTGTCTTGTAACCCTACCTCATAGCCAAGACATATGGAGAATACAAGGAGATTGTTGTCACATGTAGTACACGACCAGTACTTGCCAGACATTCCTGCAGCTTCTTCAGTGTTGCTGTATGTCTCTTGACAGCCTTCCTGACCAGTTTTCATCTTGTCATCAGTTTTGAGGGGATGTCCAGTTCTTTGCAATGTCACTGTTGTCCCATATTTTCTCCACTTTTTGATGACCCTCTTCACTGGGTTCCATGGTATATACAATGTTGCGGAAATTTTTTTGTACGCTTCTCCTGACTGATACTTTTTTAACTCTCTGTGAGCCAAGGTTTTTGCTGTAGCAGGCAACTGAGTAAATGTCAGGAAATCCCTACAAGGACAGCTGAACTTTATTTTAATCAGAGTCTCTTTAATTGATGGCAGGTGTGTACCCAAGACTTAATGCTGTAATTAAATCAAAAGGTGCTCCAACAAATTATTAGTTTAAGGGTGTGCGCACTTATGCAACCAGCTTATTGTACATTTTTAATTTTTTATATTTTTCCCCTAACAGATTTGTTTTTCAATTGAATTGTATACGTTATAGGTCACAAAGGTGGGAAAAGTTTTGAAATTATTTACTGCGGTCTTATTTTGTTATATCACAAAAACCTGGCATTTTAACAGGGGTGTGTTTTTATATCCTCTGTAAGACCGAAAAAAACACAGGCATGATGAAATTTTGTTTATGTGCAGAACATATGTACTTTATATACAACATGACACCTTCAACTATGGACAAAATTTGTGAACCAAATAAAAAAATACCTAATGATGTAACCCTAATACATTCTACCATGGAATAACATACTCCCTAGTTTTTTGAAAAAAGATAAACAAATTATCACTCAAACTCTCCATTAGACTAACAAAGCTTAGCTCGTGCCTCTAATTCATATTAATGTGTCTCAATTCTTTAAAGCCTAGCCTGTCAGTGAGTTATTATGAATAAGAAAAGTTAAAGGTGTTCAGAATCTTTGTTATAAGTTGACCAAACTGAATACCTTTAAAATCATCTTTCCCTGTACCGCACATTATCTCCCTGGTGTATTATAAGGAGGAAGTCGGTTGTTATTTTCATATTTATTAATTTATAGATCAGACGATTTATATTTTTTCTGTTTACTATGTGTAAAGTTGTACATAAGATCATAAGTTTATAAATTAGTACAAGGCTAACTGCCCCTGTGGGCCATTCCAAGCCCAGTGATTTACCACGTGTGAGAATGAAATTCTACACCTTGTGCCTATAATGTGAATACATTAAACACTATGCCAACCTCTCACCCTTGCAAACATATTTATAATCTTTTAACTATATACGTATTTACTCATTCTGATCCTCTTTCCAATTCTTTTTGTATACTATGACTTGTACTATTACTATATTCCTAGGTTTTATATTTTAGCTATAATCCTAGTGTAGAGTATCATATATTATACCATGACCCCCCCAAAACGTGCACACTGGTTGGCCAGCATGCACATTGTAAATCGAGTTATACTAATGGAAAAAGGTCCGGTCGCCCGGACTTTTTTCCATTAGTATAAATCTACTTTTAAAACACTGTCTCGCTATGTTAAATGGGTTTAACATAGTGAGACAGCTTTAAAATAAGCAACTGAGATCTCCGTTGCTTATTTTAAAGCTGTCTCGCTATGCTAAACCCATTTAACATAGCGAGACAGGTTTTAAAAAAAAAGCAACGGAGAAAGCAAGATCTCCGTTGCTTTTTTTACTGTTTCGCTATGTTAAATAGGTTTAACATAGCGAGACAGTTTTAAAATAAGCAACGGACATCTCCGTTGCTTATTTTAAAATTGTCTCGCTATGTTAAACCCATTTAACATAGCGAAAACAGTAAAAAAAAAAAGCAACGGAGATCTTGCTTTCTCCACTGCTTCTGCCCACAGCTCTGATGTACTGCGCAGGCGCGCAGTACATCAGAACTGGCGCGGATGCCAGACATCTGCGGAAGGGCAGTAAACAGGCATTATACTATGCCATTATTTAAGAAAAGTAATAGTTTCTTTTCTTAAATAATGTCATGGTATAATAGCAATAACCCACTTCTGGGTGTGGGTAATGCTGTATTTACCCACGGTTGGCTTTGTTTGGTCCCTTGGGCTTCGCCCTCGGGACCAAACCACGCCAACCGTGGGTAAATCCAGCATTACCCACACCCAGGCGTGGGTTATTGCTATAATAGAACATTTATACTTACCCTTATATATTTGATACTCCTTAATCTATTACTAGTTAGACATAACATTGAAGGAAAAATAGGACTGATTCTAATAGCGCATCTGAACAGACACCTGAAAAATCTTCTCCTCTAAGACTCATACTTTCCATAATAAATTGTTCTGAGATATTACATTTTATCATTAAAAAGAGACAACAGAGAAACACAATCCTAATTTTTTAAAATCAGAAATGCCATTCTATAGGCTAGTATATAAACTATCCTTTTGGCACAATGCAAGCATTCAGAACTATTAAATAACTGACAGTGATTTAGAATGTAATTCACTGGCTTTTGCTTCTAACTTGTACTCATTGGCATCTTAGCATATGATTCAAAACATTATGATTGATTACTTTTAGACATGAGGAAATAACCTGGGCTGGTCTTGTTAGTCTAATTAATATTAATGTGTCTCAATTCTTTAAAGCCTAGCCTGTCAGTGAGTTATTATGAATACGAAAAGTTAAAGGTGTTCAGAATCTTTGTTATAAGTTGACCAAACTGAATACCTTTAAAATCATCTTTCCCTGTGTCTCAATTCTTTAAAGCCTAGCCTGTCAGTGAGTTATATACTATGACTTGTACTATTACTACATTTCTAGGTTTTATATTTTAGCTATAATCCTAGTGTAGAGTATCATATAATAGAACATTTATACTTACCCTTATATATTTGATACTCCTTACATTTGTTTACTGGGATTATCCAACTGAGCCCAAAAAAAGGCCTGTTTTTAGCAGAGGCCCATGGAGAAAATCTCCAAATTACATAGTAAACAATGTAACCATAGAATTACAAAAACAACAGGCTGCATAGTAAACGGTAATACACGTGAATTGAAAAAAAAAACAACAGTAATACAAATAATGCAGTAAAGATGGTTAGTCACGTTACACATTATAATTGTTGGTCCTTAAATGCAATACATCAGAAAACAAAATAAAAACATTAATGTATTATTATTTAGGGGTGGGATAGTAGCCTCACCAAATTACACAATTAGAATAAAAAACATACAGTAATACACTGGAGATAGGATCATGGGAAAGAGTCAAGGAAATAAACAGAGAGGGTAATACAGGATGAGGAGTGCTAAAAAGTTAGTGAGGGTTTAGCCTGGTGTTGAGCAGAAGCTAGTCAGTTTTTAGTCAAATGGGCCTCGAAGAATTTTGAATTTTGGAGGGGTTAACTGTGCAAAGAATGGACTGGGGAATTGAGTTCCAAATTTTGGAGATGTGCTTTGAGAATAAGCCATCCCCATAGCTATTTCTGGTTTTAGAGACATCTAGAAGATGTCTGCTGGATGAGTGGAGGATTCTATTGCAAGTGTAGGGTTTTACTAGGTTTTTAAGGGCTGGGCATTTATTTGATAGGTAGATGATGGAATGGCAAATTGTGACTTGGTTAAAGCACAACAGGTTTGGGAGTTCTAACCAGTCTAGTTTGTGAAGAGCTGAGCAATGATGCGTTCTGTATAGGAGGTTGGTGACAAACCTGGCTACTTTGTTGTAGCAGGTTTCCAGTTTACTTAGATTTGTTTTCTTTAAATTTGTGAAAATTAGGGAGGACTATAACAGAGTAGATAATAGATGGCTTTGGACAATGGCTGTTTTGGTGGTGAGGGGGAGGGATGGTTTGAATCTGCAGAGTGCTCAGAGTTTTATGTGTACCTTTTTAATTGACTGAGATATGTGCAGGTCATAACTGAGGGATATTTAAATGGTGACACCTAGTAGTTTACTGTGGTCTACTGCCTCTATTTTGGTGTTGCTAGTGGAGCAGATGGTGAATGGGATGGACAGTAGTTGAGTATTAGTTGATTGGCGGAGAGGTAGTGTTCAACATCTGTAAATGTTTTTTGTAAGTTTGGGGATTGAGGTAGTTGAGCAGATGAGTGTAGGATTGTGTGCATATTGTATAATGTTAGCTGCTGTGGTGGCAGAATTGAGATAACTTGCAATGATTGTAGAGAGAAGTGGGCCAAGTGCTGAACCTTGGGGCACACCTGCTGAGACTGGTAAGAGTGAGGATATACTGTCTAGCCATTTAACAGCTTGCTGTCTGTGACAAGTAGCTATGGAACCATGATAGGGTGGATTGTGTAGTTTAGAACACTTGCAGCATCACAAAAGTGCTCATGATTCAAATTAAGCTGCTTTAAAAGCTGGTCCTCCTGACAAGGGCTTGCAAATGAACAGTTTATCAGCTAGAGTTCACATAAAAACATTCACGAGTGAATCCAAGCCACCTCTACTTTATAAGTCAATCCCCCCAAAACCCTTCCAAACCACTGCAAAAAAATAAACATTTCAAAGTATGTTAACCACTAAAAAGCTACTGTAGTTAAAGAAATAACATTTAATGACTCATTAAGCACTACTTGTATGACCGTTCACTATAAAGCAAGACTGTAATTTTTTAAAGAAGACATAGCACATAAACTTGCATTAAACATATGCCAGTTATGTGTGATTCAGGTTTATCTTGTAAAAGTGTGAGTATTACTCTGTTTGATATCATTCCAATAGTAACTTTTATATATGTAAAAATCTATATTATTTCTACTGTTTATAATAGAGCATGTCTTTCCTGGGTGCTGTTACATGTCAAGTATACTGTCAGAAGCACACCCAGAATGTTAACATGCCTCTTTAGTGTCATTTGTTGTATCTTGTATTATATTTAATAGTACATTACTCATCTATGCCAAGGCATCAGAAAGTGTGACACCTAATACATTTCATGATAATGATTTATTTTATTTGTCATTTAATTGGGTTAGTCCAGCTGAGCCAAATGCCCGTTTTCAGTAGAGACCCGCTGAGCCAAATGCCCGTTTTCAGTAGAGACCCGAGGAGAAAAGCTCCAGAATGATTAACTATTAATAAGATGAATGGTTTAACCTTTTAAACTGTAACTGAAATAAGCAGCTTTGATTGCACATATAGCTAAAAGAATCAAACTCAAACATTTTAAAAAGGGAACTAGTAAACTTTTGAAGCAGGGAAAGAAAAATAAATAAATGATTTACCTTGTAAAAAGTAATATGCAACACCTATTCAAGTATTCAAACACTCATTAAATTAATAATTCATAATCATGAAATACATTAATCTGCATTTGTCCTTCACATTTTTTTTTTACTGTTTTTTGTCTTTTATTACTCAACCATCTTGTTACATTTCTCATCAAAGAAGTTTATAGAAAAATTACAGTGCATTTCTTCTGTTTTTTTCTAGGATTAATTTTCTCTATAAAGTTAATTGCATCTTCTGATACCTTGGCATTTGGCTCATCCAAAAATCATATTTCCTTCTGGAAGGTGAAACCTTATTTTGCTGGAAACAAGATCTGTGCTTTAATATGTTTTGTCTTTAAGCTTTTAAGAAGCAGCACACATTCTTTTCGTATGGAACATCACTAATTTAGTACTTACATTGTCAGATATTATATTACTTCCTTTAATTTTAACTGGATAATTAGTCTGTGCAGCTTTCAAGTCTGGTGAAGTTTTTTTTTTTTTTTATAAAGATAAGTTAGAAAGTAGTCTGTGCGCCTTTTGATGACAAAAGAAAAAGTTTCAGGCAGGCTCAAAGTTTTAGGCAGCAGATATTAAAGAATTGAATACTGTCTCCCCTCTTTTTTCAGGAATCCCGTAAATCCTGATGTTATTCCTTCTAAATTTGTTCTCTAAGTCTTCTATTTTATGCTGGATTAAGTTGCTTTAGTTCAGAAAAAAATTTAGTTTTTCTCATTTTCAAGTCAAAATCAGACATTGCCTCTTCCATACTCGAGATTTGTGATGATTGTTGTTTAAAAGATTCACGCAACACTTCAACTTTTTTTACATTCCTCTTTGAAATTCTCCATTTGGCTTTCTAGTTTATATATCTTTACAGATAACTCACTGATGTTACTTAATATTGCCTGTATGTCTTTTTTCATAGTACTGTCCTGTACACTGGGCCTAGAGTGGCTCATTCTGAGACAATTAGTTCTTTCTAGTTTTCTTGACAGGAAAAAGAAAACAAAAGAGTTTCAGACTTATTTTTTTGCAGTAAATCTTTCAGGAGATGTTTAACTATAAATCCATCAAGTTTTGAAATGCTCTATTTGAGTTTTCTTTTATGAAAATCCTGTCAGAGATTTTAAAATGAAGAACTAAAAAACAGTGTGGCTAACTGCTCACCATCCTGGCCACAAAGCCCCCCCCCTCCCAGGAAGTAACTTTTTTACATCTTGCTAAAGAACTGTTTGGATGAACCTGAATGTAGACCAGAGGGGGAAAAAATTCACAGTATGGAGTCAATTATAGGTAAGAAATACCATAACGGTCATTAAGACTTGCGCATGTAATCTGAGCACAATGGATAAAATAAGATAAACAATTTCAAGGCAGACTGACATGCAGGAAATGGATTTGATAATGGAAGCACACACAATACACAGTTCCTGGAGAGGAAAATCATGGTGATTGAAAGGTTGAACTAGTTGCCTTCAGTGAAAGACAAGGTTGAACTCCAGAGTGAGGAACCAATATAGCAGATTATGATCAGGAAATAAGTTACCTCTGACTGCAGAACATAAAATTAATCTGATTTTGGTGTTGAATATCTGATAGTGATCTCAACTTTAATGTCAGTAACTATAACAACATACGACCAGGTTAAAAAAAAAAAAAAAAAAAAAGACAAAGATCATAAATTATAATTACAAAACACACAGCTTGTTGTTGTTGTGTCTTTCGGCTTTTACCGGTTAGGGGTCGCCACAGCGGAACTCCAGTCCGCTAATGATTGGCAGTAGATTTTTATGTGCCTAGTTGCCAGCCCTGACACACAACCTTCAACGAAGGTACGCCCATTCACGCATGTCTCCAGACAGAAGACGCTCTAGCTGAGAATCGAATGGGACAACGTCTTACTGTCAGACGACAGCGCTACCACAGCACCACCACCGCAGGTACAAAACACACAGCTAAATCACAAAAAAGACCCAATCATGATGAATAGAGGGACAGTGATAATTCATACTGTAACCAGTATGTATCTACCAAAGTCAAGAAAGCATATTTTTTCATTCTAAATACTTCTAAAAGCCATTTCTAGTCACTTCAGCGAGACTACTGGACCATTTGTAACTTGCTGATTCAAGCAGTTCTTGAATACAATAACAATCTATTTTTAATTCTCTTACTTTATTCATATGTTAATCACGCAAGTCCATTGGATGTGTCCTTCTTTAGGGTTGACCCTGGAGCTCTGTGATTAAGTGGCTTACTCAGCATTACATAGTAGATAAATGGAGATGGAAGGACTCAAAACCTGTACCATTGCTTATAGGGAACAGCTCATTAACAGCTTATAGTCTTAATCCTCTGCTCAAACTGCCTAGAAACAAGCCACCTAAAACCTTGAAATAGTACAATTACTACTTGAAAGATCACAGGGTTGTAAACAAACCATTCAAAAATACTTCAGGAAGTGGTCTTATATTCTGCTTCTTGCAGGTTACTTAGCCTGGACCTCTACCTGGTCTATAAGGCACTGCACGATCCTGTACTGTTTGACAGCTTATATCTGGAATCCACTTCTTGGGGAGATGACCAAAATGTGGTACTCAATACCAATAAATTTAATTAAAAGACAAAAGTAAAACATTTATAAAGAGTTAAAAAAGAAGTGGTCCAAGTACCAAACCTGGAGGGACACCTTTGCGCACTGTATACCCGTACAAGAAAGTTTGGCCAGGTAATCTGTAGACTCTGTTAGTAAGATAGTTTTGGAACCACTGTATCCACTTAACAGCTAATTTGTGAGGTACAGAGTTGTGAATTGTATCCAAAGCCTGTCTAAGGTCAAGAAAGGATGGACTCATCAGCATAGTATGCTCCATGTTAGAGAAAATACAGTCCTTCAAGCTGCAGATAGCAAAGCAGGATGCTAAAAGTTTGATATGAAGTCATGTTGGTCATCACACAGGATGTTCTTTTGTGATGTATTCAGTTATCTGTTTGTAGATAAACTCTAGTATTTTGGTTAGTGGATACAGGTAAATAATTAGAAGGTAGCCATTGGAAGTAGATCGGGAAAGTACAGTTTTGTACACTTACCATAAATGTAGATGTTCGAGTGTATTCACTGTTGCAGTCATTACATTTGGGTAATCTGCTGGCAGGTTGCCCTCAGTCAGCCTGATTAACAAAGTCTTGGGTCCTGCGTTGGTTGCTGTCCCTTCTTCCATGACGTCAGGTCATCAGGGGTATAAAACATGCAGCTGACACCATTACATCAGTTTTTCTTGCCCAGATGTCAGGTCCCCCCCCAATGGGGAGCAAATAAACACAAAACACAAAGGTATACCTCCAACCACAAGCAAATACACCAAAAAGGCTTTTAAGCATAGTAAAGGAAAGGAGACGTACAGTCAGAAAAAACTAGGGGGCTGGAGGGAGGGTAACCAGGACTGCAACAGTGAATACACTCGAACATCTACATTTATGGTAAGTGTACACAACTGTACTATGTTCTTCGTGTTTCACTGTTGCAGTCATTACATTTGGGTAGAGTCCCAAAGCTATGGTTGGGGAGGAGAAGTTTATACAGGATTAGGGCCAGTTATAAGGCCCTGCAAGACGGCAGTGGCAAAGCCAGCTCTGGATTTAGAGAAAAATGGTAAATGATAATGCTTGGTGAAAGTATATACAGAACTCTAGGTAGCAGCTTCTAGGATATCCCTGGTAGGAACACCTCTGAGAAAGGCTGCAGAAGTAGATGCAGCCCTAGTGGAGTGAGATCTGATCCCCTGGGGGATAGGTTTTCCATGGTGCTTACAGCAGAAATGAATGCAATGGCTTATCCATTTAGAAATGGTTTGTTTTGAAATAGCCTTTCCCTCTGCCCTTGCAGCAAATGCTACCACCAATTGTTCAGATTTTCTTCGAGATTTAGCCCTGTCCAAGTAGAATCTTAGTTGTCTGTGCACATCCAAGGAATGCAGAATCCATTCCCCTTTGTTCTGTGGACTGGGGAAGAAGGTTGGCAAATGAATGGACTGATTAAGAGCCACACTGGAAACTCCTTGGGCATGAAGGATGGACTGTTACACAAACTCCACTCCACACACCTTCAGATAGAAACAACTCTGATCCAAAACAATACCAAAACAGCAAAATCTTCAGAAGTCAGGAATCGAAAAACAGGAACCAAAGTCAAATCCAAAAGCAAACTCTTTATTCTCCTGCGCCCTCGGTGTAACCACTTTTCAAGAGTATACATTCTCACTGAAAGAATGGATATATATATATATATATATATATATACTCATAACAATTAATTAAACAATTAATTAAACAATTATGTTCAAAAAAGTTTTAAAGCAGACACCTCCAGTTTATTTCATTATTCAGTCCACAGGGTGTCATTGTATTGTATTTCAAAATAAAAATACTTTCCTTATATTGTAAGTTATATTTCAAAGCATTTTCATCATTACAAAGACATTTCACTCTTTCTAAAACTGTTCCTGTTAAAAATGAAGCATCACTATTATGATAAACACTAAAATGTGTGGCAATAAATTTATTGTCTTATGTCTCTAATGTGCTCACCTAACCTAATCTGAAACTCTCTTTTAGTTTCACCTATATAATATAATCCACAGGGACAGTGTAAAGCATACACAACTCCCTTACTTCTACAGGTAAAACTATCTCTTACTGTGAACCTAATGTTGTTAATATAATTAAATGTTCTAACTATATTCCTACAAACACTGCATCTACTGCAACATCTTGTACCAAATTCACTTAGTGGTCTTGGTAAACAAAATTTTGGCATTACAAATTTACCATGTACCACCATATCTTTCAAATTTCTTCCCCTTTTATAGGAGAATAAAGGTTTTTGTGGCAAAATGTGCATCAACACCTTGTCTTTCACTAAAAATTTCCAAAAATATTCCACTACATCCTTTATGTCTCCACTTTTTACATTATATGTAGAGACAAAATAAATACCCTTACAAGTTTTATCACTGGTTGCCAGATGATATTTCTTATAAAGGTGATATTCACCCTTATTACATTTATTCCTTACCATATTATTCTCCTTTTTTACCTTCATAAGGGCATTTTCTAAAATATTCACACTGTACCCTCTTTTCAAAAACATATTATATGTGATATCCTATTCCCTTTGTAAATTTTCTTGTGTGTTACATAATCTAGATACCCTTGTCAATTCCCCATAAGGGAGAGCTTCCAAAGTATGTACAGGATGGCAACTAGATGCATGAAGGTATTGATTACCATCTATAAACTTCCTATGTATATTTGATATAATTTTACCATGTTCTGTACCCTCCAAAACAAGATCCAAGAATATTACTTTGTTTCCATTCTGTATTCCATCAAATTCTAACCCAAATGGGTTACCATGTAAGTCTGTCAAAAATTCATTAACTGAATCAAAACCACCATCACAAATAAAAATCAAATCATCTATGTAACGAAAATAAAATAACACATTACATTTCATAAAATTTAACTCAAATAGAAATTTCCTTTCAAAAAAATTCATAAATTGGCATACATGGGGGCAAAAGCTCCCCCCATTGCTGTACCTTGTTTCTGCCGATACAAAACATCATTAAAAATAAAATAATTATTCTTTAAACAGAAATCCAACAAATCTACTATGAAATCAACAGAAGGGTTGTCTTTTAAAGATCTCACTGCATTGAGGCCATCATCATGTCTAATAGAGGTATACAGACTTAACATCCATAACCAACCAATACATTTTGTTGTTCCAAGAAATAGAGGATATTTTGTTTAAAAATTCCATACTATCTTTGATGTAAACTGGAGATTTAACTACATATGGTAAAAATATTCTATGTAAAATCAAACCAGTGTTATGTAGGAAATAGTTGCAGGCTGTAATAATGGGTCGACCTGGGGGGTTATGTAAGTTCTTATGTATTTTTGGTAAACAAAAGAATATAGCTAGATCCTTTCTATCATTGTCTAACCTATTCCTCACATCCTTCTCTGTAAAAAAACCCCAGCCTGACTCCCCTGTCCAACATGTGTTTAAATTTTGTAACACCTCAAGGCACGCACGTAGGACTGTTGGTGCACGGTCCAAACCAAGAATAGACAATCCAAAAAGAGAGCAGCACTCAGTGACAGCAGGATAAAATTACATTTATTTGAGGTTGCCAAAATCAACCTACTATTATTGCACAAACCGGTTTCGGCTGTTAAAGCCTTTTTCAATGTGACTTAACCAAAAGCTTGAATTTCAAAAACCATAATGCATCCTGGTTCATGTTTTATACCCACACCTTAAAGTGGTATTGTCCATACTGATTTCTCTATACAGAGTACTTATGCATTTTGTTATGCCATTGGAATGTAAATGAAAATCATTTCTTAAACATAATTAGACATATTGATTTACCATATTAACATGCTTATTATTGCTTACTACTTACAAATATGTTATAATTATATTCTAAAGCATGTATTATTGCCATATATTTATTATACATGTATTATAATGCCCACAGTAATTACACAAGTATTATGAAAATATTATAACCACTCAGAATATAATTCTTAATGAGACTGATTTCAACTATAACCCCAAATAATTAATATTTATATAATAATAAGGGGCAAAAAGCCAATAATATGCATGTAATTATTATATATTTTCAAAAAACATATTATTGTTTGTGTTGATTATTAAATGTTGAGGGTTATAATCTGACTACTAGGTAAATTGTGGACCAAAATCATTTGAAATTTCTGTTGCCTGTGAAAATATATATACATATAATTATATACGTATATATATGTTTTTTCTTTGTTCCATTATTTATTTTGTATATTGACCTGTTATTATTGTATGGTCTATATATATCAGATATTTTGATATTCAACTGCCTGATGATATTATTATAGTCTTATCATTCCTGTGAGGCACCTAAAGACTATCCCTCATGTACTTGGTATTCATTTAATCCTGGTTTGAAAAAAGCCCCAGATTGGGTGATATATTTGGCCCAATGTTCCTGTTCAGCTTTCTATGTAGGGCAGACTTCAAGGCCTATTAGAATTAGAATTAGCGAACACCTTAGTTCAATTAGAAATAGGAAAATAACCAATGCTTTATACAAACACACTCAACAACACACAGGAGCTTCATTTAAGTTTATTATAATAGACAAAATACAATTACACAGAAATTTCAAGAAGGGATGGCACACCAAACTCAACAACATGGAACATAAGTGGATTACCACCCTTGGGGCTTTTTTTTTTAATAATTACATGCATATTATTGGCTTTTTGTCCCTTATTATTATATAAATATTAATTATTTGGGGTTATAGTTGAAATCAGTCTCATTAAGAATTATATTCTGAGTGGTTATAATATTTTCATAATACTTGTGTAATTATTGTGGGCATTATAATACATGTATAATAAATATATGCCAATAATACATGCTTTAGAATATAATTATAACATATTTGTAAGTAGTAAGCAATAATAAGCATGTTAATATGGTAAATCAATATGTCTAATTATGTTTAAGAAATGATTTTCATTTACATTCCAATGGCATAACAAAATGCATAAGTACTCTGTATAGAGAAATCAGTATGGACAATACCACTTTAAGGTGTGGGTATAAAACATGAACCAGGATGCATTATGGTTTTTGAAATTCAAGCTTTTGGTTAAGTCACATTGAAAAAGGCTTTAACAGCCGAAACCGGTTTGTGCAATAATAGTAGGTTGATTTTGGCAACCTCAAATAAATGTAATTTTATCCTGCTGTCACTGAGTGCTGCTCTCTTTTTGGATTGTCTAAATTTTGTAACAGCCTTTTGATAATGAATCATATTGCTTCTTTCATATGTTGTTTCATCCTGCAAATGATTCATACACATCTCAAAATATTGCACAACACTCATTATAACAATTTTGTTTCCCTTATCGGAAGGTTTGATAATATCCTTCCTGTCACATAATTCTTTTAAAGCACTCCATTCTTTATAAGTTAAGTTATATAAACTATTACATCTATTCAATTTTATATTTCTACATATATTCTCACATTCAAATTTAATCATAGAGCCATAATGAATAGCTCTCTGATTAATAAAAGGCGGAATAAATTTGTTAGAAGAAGCTACATAAGACATATCTATTGCATTGCCAACAATAGGAAATTGCACATCATCATTACTTATACATTCATCACATGAATAAAAACTATCCTCAGATTCACATGAAGAAAAGCCTCCATGTGCAGAATTAGAACATCCTTGGTCCCTGCTAAAATGAACTTTCAAATGTATCTTCCTAAGAAATTTAAAGATATCTTGCTGTATCAAATATTCTTTAGGAAAAACAGTAGGTATAAACTTTAAACCTAAACATAACACAGCAAACTGTTCATCAGACAAATCACAACCAGATAAATTAAGAACAATACTTTTATCATTAAAGTCATTACTGTTTAAATTTCTTGTTGTTATATTGTTGTCCATATCTCCGATTCTGACGAAAATTGTCAGGTTGATTGAATTTCTATGAAGGATGGATTGGTCCTGAGAGATACCCTGTCTACATGAAAGAGGATTAAAGGCTCCACTGCCATTTGGGCCTGTAATTCAGAGATCCTTCTAGCTGAAGTGATTGCTAAAAGGAAGACTGTTTTCCAAGAAAGAAATTTTAAATCTGCAGTAGCAGCTGGCTCGAAAGGAGGTAGAGTGAGTTTCTCCAAAACAAAGTTAAGGTCCCAGGCAGGGGTAGGAGCTCTCCTGGGTGGTCTCACGTTTTTTGCCCCTCTGAGATACTGCTTGAGCACAGGATGAGAGAAGAGGGGTGGGTTCTGTGTTACAGTGAGCTGAAATAGCTGAGGCGTGGATTTTAATGGAGGAAAAAGATAAGCCCTTGTGAAGCATCTCAGATAAGTATTGCAAAATCTGAGGTAAATTGGGTGCTGCTGTGTTCATTCCTAAAGATTGGTTCCAGGCACAGAATCTTTTCCATTTGTCAGCATAAGATTTTCTAGTACTAGGTCTCCTCACCTCCAAGATGACATCCATCACATGTTTGCTGAGGGATGATAAGGGTGAATTTGAGTAATTAGCCAGGCTGCAAGGTTCAATGTTGCAAGTTGAGGGTGCAGAATTTGGTTCTCCTGCTGAGACAGCTGGGAAGGGGTCTGAGGCAGGTGCCATGGAGATATTTGTGACACACTGCGCAGGAGGAGGTACCAGTGTTGGTGCGGCCAGTCTGGAGCAATCAAAATCATCCTTGGTTTGTCCTGTTTGACTTTTAGTAGAACTTTGGAGAGCACAGGCAGAGGGGGAAAGGCGTAGACTGATAGGTTTTTCCAGCTGAAGGACACAGCATCCACTTTCCAGGCTTGTTTGTGGGGAGTGTGAAACTTGTTCAACTGGTAGTTCTGGGGGGGGGGGTAAATAGCTCTATGTCTGGGCTCCCCCATTCGCTTGTCAACATGTTGAAAATCCGTGGTTCCAGTTTCCACTCGTGTGGGTCCATGAGGTTTCTGCTTAGTCCGTCTGCCAGAGTATTCAATTTTCCTGGCAGGAATTGAGCTTGTAGATGCACTTGGTAGCTCAAGGCTGTGTTCTGCAATGCAATGGCTAATCTGCAGAGGGGGTAGGAATGTGTACCCCCCGCTTGTTTATGTACCACATAACCGTGGTGTTGTCCGTTGTTACCATTAGTTGTTCTGGAAGAATGTAGTCCTTGAAGGCTGTCAGAGCATTCTGTACAGCTAACATTTCTTTTTGATTGATATGTAGATGCATTTGATTTGGGTTCCATTTGTCCCTGCCAGGTGAGCCCCCCATGCATAGTCTGATGCAGCTGTAGTTAGGATTTGGGTGGCAGGGGGTAGTGTGAATGGTAGTCCCTTGTTTTGGTGGCATGGAGGCGTAGGCACGGTATGACAGGAATCATTGTTTCCAGGCTGTGACAATGTTGACTCCATAGACTTTTCAGATACCACTGTAGTTTCCTCATATGCAGTCTTGCATATGGAATTAAAAAAATGCAGGAGGCCATGAACCCCAAGGCTTGCAGTATTTGTCTTGCAGATAGCAGGGTTTTTGTGGCCACTTGTCTAAGTTACCAAATGAATTTGCTTCTCTGGCGAGAGGAAAGCCATCTGGGCAGTTGTATTCAAGATTGCACCCAGGAATGTAATCTGTTGACAGTGTACCAGTTGGGATTTCTTTTTGTTTATGGTGTAACCCAGACAAGTTAGAACCCTTTTTACAAATGCCAGATGATTTAGATGTATGCCCTGGTTTTCTGTCCGAATTAGACAATCGTCCAGGTATGGGTATATCTGGATATTTCTGCCTGCAAAATGCAATAACTGGAGCCAGGCACTTTGTGAATACCCTGGGTGCAGTAGACAAAACAAAGGGCAGTGCAGAGAACTGATAATGCAAGTAGACTGCTTTGAAGCGTAGGTATCTTCAGCAAGATTCCCTGATTGGGATGTGCAGGTATGCTTCTTTTAAATCTAGAATTGCCAACCAGGCATCTTTGTCTAGCATAGGAAGTAACTGGTGAAGAGTCAGCATCTTGAAATTTGGAATCTCCGGAAAGGTGTTTAGAGTAGACAGGTCCAGGATTAGACGCCATGATTTGTCTTTTCTGGGTACCAAAAAAGCCTGGAATAGAAACCTTGTCCCTCTTCTGGTACCAGTTGAATAGCCCCCATGCTTAAGAGGGAAAAGTACTTGTTTTTGAGCCTCTGCCCACTGATTTGGGGGCAGGTCTGGCCACCCGTTTGGTGTTGGCAACCTGTGGAAATGAAATCTGTATCCCTGGGACTCCAATTTAAAACTCATTTGTCCTGGGTTATGAATTCCCAGTTCTTTGCATGAAGAGCAATCTTTCCCCCCAAAGGGGCAGCAAAAAGGTAAGTGCTTGGCAATTTTAAAAGGAAGTCACTGAGACTGTTTACTATAGGGGGGGTGTCTTGTTATTTCCAGATTTGGAAGTGGAGGCCCCCCACTACTTAGTTCTGAGAGTCCCCTGGGACTGAAACCTGGGGGTTTTGCTGTGTCTGGGTTTGGCTTGAGAGGATCTAGAAGGGCCTGGAAAGGATCAATTCTTAGTAGGCCAGTGCCTACTAAATCTTGGAGGTTACACTTGTAAGAAATCTTTAACAGTTTGCATAGATTTAGCTTTATCTTCCATCTTTTTTAGAACTTCTTCAGCCTTACTGCCAAACAGAAGGTCCTGATTTAAAGGAGCATCCAACAATTGAGCTTTAACACGATCAGGCAAAGATTGCACCTTAAGCCAAGCATACCTTCTAAGCACAGACCCAGTAACAGCAGCCCCACAGGAGGCCTCTAAAGAATCAAAACCACATTGCAAAGCATGTTTTACAACTTGTTCAACAGAATGCATTAAATCTTGTAAATATTTATTTTCCACACAGTCAGGAATCAACATCATTTTCTGTTTAAACAGTCCAATAATATGCTCTTGATATTTTAACATATGGAATTGGCAGTTTAAAGCTCTGATTGCCAAGGTTGCAGAAGTATAAACCTTTTTACCCCATCTATCCAGCGCCCTGGAGTCTCTATCAGAAGGGGTAGGATTTTTAGCAGTAGAAGCCTTAATGCCCTTGGGTCCCTGAGAAACGGTTTCTGGATCTGCAACAGGATTTTTGAAAAGGGACTTGTGGGACTCAGGAACCCTGTAGTACCTGTCAGGTTTACTAGGAGCCGGAGGCAGGGAATCAGAGGCCAAACTGGATTCCGAGAACACATCAACAATGTCTAGTACAGGAAGTATAGCCAACGGCCTATGCTGAGGAAGAAGAAGGAAATCCCTAAGCCTCTTTTTTGAATCAGAAATTTCCTAACTTTCCCAGTGGAAATGCTCCCTTAAAGCATGTAAAGTTCCCCCAAAAGAAAAATCCTCAGGAGGGGAAGCAGAGGGAATGGAATCCTCTGCATCAGAATCCTCATAAGTAGGTATGGACAAATCCAGGTCATTAGAAGAGTCAGAAGAAACTGAATCCTGATCAGAAGATTCATAAGCAAGCTCAGTCTTAGGCCTCTTAGAGGGGGGGGGGTGACTACCCCTGATTAGAGTTATTAGATCTTCAGCCATTTTTATAATTTGTTTTTTTAGACATAGGGGCCTGAGCATGTGGCCTGGACGTCGATTTTTTTGACATGGATCGAGATTTAGGCCTTAGTAATGAAGGAGGTGTTGTTTTAATATGCAAGTCTGTAGGCCTGAATACAGCCTCAGAAACCGGTGCCTGCACAGTGGCTCCAGACCCATCCAAGGTAGAGACATCTGCGGGTTCCATAGTTGAAGTATGTCGCGGCAAATGGGTCTCATTAGAGGCCTGCAAATCAGAAATAGCAGTTATCAGGGGCTGCAAAAGCGCCTCATTGAGTACCGGTGAACTGGCGACTGGCTTAAGAGAAGCATTGTCGGCAGTTTTGGACCTCGACGGCCTGTCTCTGTCTTTATCTTTGCATTTTTTCAGAATCCCGGTAGTCAGATGGCTAATCAACGACATTTCTGGATAATTAAACCAAGAACCAAAATAATGAGAGGCAAAAATATAATGACGACGGATAGAGTGCTGATTAAATAAAGCACAGACAGTAAGGTACGTCGTGGTCAGGGCCCAGGCAAGGAATACAGTACGAATGAAAATCTTTATGAGGTATTTGCTTTCCACAAGTAATGCAATTATTAACTTTTACTGACAGCGGTAAGGAGCAAGAAAAGTTTTCCCAATGGGGTACTTAGCTTTAAGTTCAAGACTTCGTAGCTGAAACTCGAAAACGAAAATTTCAGGAGTCAGCTGACCGGCACTTGCGAACTGCTTCTGCTTCAGGCACACGGCAAGAAAGACTGATGTAATGGTGTCGGCTGCATGTTTTATACCCCCTGATGACCTGACGGAAGAAGGGAAGGACCCAAGACTTTGTTAATCAGGCCGACTGAGGGCAACCTGCCAGCAAAGTACCCAAATGTAATGACTGCAACAGTGAAACACGAAGAACATCAGCTCATGGTCAGCGGTGTGAGGGTGGCATTCTTATAACTGAAAGGCAGAGTACTAGTGGTGAGGGTTACATTATGCAGGAAAGAGGTGTGAGAATTCTGTCACTGTCAAGTCATACTTCAGACATAAACAACAGGACACTAAAATCAGTTGTGAATTTTTCAAGGAGTTCTCCAAAATTTGATTTGACTATAGTTTTTGAAATAAAGTGGAGGATTTTATAAGACTTTGTGTAATAGAAGGCTGGGAGATTATTTGGAAGATTACTGAATAAAGAAGCTACAGAAAGTGAAGCTTAGCTGTTTTGTCTTTCAGGTCTGCAATTAATGACAAGCTGTGATTGCGCCCTTTATAGCTTTAGAGAAAATTTATGTGGGGCCAAGATTTTCAATTGCTTTCTAGAATACTCTGAGCTTGCTTAAGTAGACGACCTGCAACTTTCTACAACAGTCAACTTCAGCCTGGTTTGGTGAAATTCTAGTTTTGATTTTAGCTGCTGCTATTTAGAATATTTATCTGCATTACTCACATTTCTCTTCAGCCCACACTTTTGTCTCTATGTGCTGTTCAGCAGGTTTAGTAAGGCACGGAGTTCATATGCCTTGAAGTCCAAGGATTTAAGTGGCTATCCTAGTTAGATGCATGGATCCTCCTCATTCACTGACAGTATGGAAACTTGGCCATGTGGAAGTCAAGATAATGAGGTTTGCAGATGACTGACTGATAATTAGAGACCCTAAAATGAACAGTCTCTCTCTCTCTCTCTCATGGATTTATTTTCCGAGTTTCAGAAGGTAGACGGCTTCAAGGCCAGTGCCATGAAACTAAGGCTCCTACCGGTCACTTCATCAGCTGTTAGACTACAAGTAGTAGATTATCAGTTTCCCTTTTGATGGTGTGTTAAATTTCTCAAGTACTTTGGAGTAGAAGTGCACACTTCTATCACCTCAACTATATAGATTAGATTAGATTAGATTAGATTAGATTAGATTAGATTAGTACTAGGCTAACTACCCTTGTGAGCCATTTTAAGCCTAGCCAATTATCCCCTGTGAGATTCAAACCCTGTACCTTGTGTTTGTAAGGCAAACGCCTTAACCATTAGGCCATCCTCCCAACCTATCAGCTAGCCTTTTTAAATTTTGGAAATGACCTATTTACTTCAGTTCACTCATGGCATACCTTGCATCTCCCATTTTTAGCAAAAATAAATCCATCAAAATAATGTGTCCCAAAGTTATTCTATTTTTTTAACAGTGGATTCCAGTATATTATAAGAATCGTTGGCTGTCTGAAATTCAGAAACTTATGTTGAGCTATGTTTGGAACTCTAGTAGGCATGAGATCTTTGTGTACACCATTCTCCCACTTAAACAGGAAGGCTTGTCTCTCCCTAATATTAAGAAATATGTCATGACATTTCTTATTCACAAATTGGTTACATTTACACACCAACAGAAAAGGATAGGCTAGGCTAGATGCTTTAATAATTGTTCAGCTCCCCTGTGAATTTCCTGGCATGGTAAAGCTCTTCCACTGTAACTGCAGGAATGGTTTTGTTTGGCTCATGGGGCTATAAATCAATTAAGCAGTATCAGAGGTCTTTCTTATTTAGGTTTTCAAGATATCTTCTTATGGGTGTTAACAAATGTGGGATATATCATTGAAGGAAGGCAATATGTTGTGCAAAGCTCAAACCAGGGCTTAATCCTTGCATTATTTTGATAAAATTAGCAAGGACTACAATTTACCATAGAAAGATCGCTGGGGGTATTTTCAGTTTGGGCATGCAATATTATTCTTTACAATAAAGGAATACATCAACTCTTCTCCCCGCCTATGTCAATGTGGTCCTCATTCTTTGAAGGCTTCTATGACATGCACGAACTTACTGCACCCACACTGCATACAACCTGTTATGTAAGAGAATAAATCAGTTTTCTGTACCTCCTGCAGCTTTTAATGCCAATTAAATCTAAATTTTAGAGCCAATGCAGAAAGGAGTTTCAAAAACAAGAGTAGATAGAATACGGTAGACATAAAAGGAAGGCAACCTGTAAATACTGTAATGGGTGATGGTGTCAGTGGCAGAGATGCCCAAGAATACTGTGCTGAATAAAATTAAATAAACCAAAGGGAAGTGAAGTTATAACAGGATGAGAAGAGGGGTAAAAGAGGAAGGAAAAATACAATCAAAGAAACCAAAAGAGAGAAGTTATGTCAGAAGAAGGTGGGGACGGGAACAAAACAGGAAGGAAGAATGGTAGCTGGTAACTGTAGAAACAGGGATGTCAAAGTGTACTGGAGAATTAAGAGGAGGGGAGAAGACTGGTAACTATAAATGTAGAGATATTTGGGGTGGGTAGGATAGGGGAGCAAAGTGTTGCTGAATGCAGAGAGTCAGAGCTGAGCGGGCTACTAGAGTGTAACTAAAGGAAATGATCATGTACACTGTTAATGGTTAGAACTGTAGGGGACAAAAAAGTAAAATTGTTCATGTCCTATCTAAAAACTACACCCAGACAGTATAAACACCATATTGGACATTCTCTGAAAACAGGAATAGTGAGACTAACCAGATAAACAACAGGTAAGAAAGTAAATAAATGTAACTAGTATTTGAGTAAGGATGGGAAATAAATACGGCTTAATGGTATATTTATACATCTTTGCACACAAACACAGACATACATACAGATTCACATGGGTGGCTATTAAAGTGTAGAAAATGGCAGCTGGCAACCTTCATGGCAGCCAAACATGGTGTTCTCGTAATCACACTGTCCTAGTTAGGAACCAAGCCCACCCTGTATTTACCTGATACAGGATGGTGCAGTAGAAGAACAGGTATCAGTATGTATACCAAACTGCACATATGTCACAAATTACCAGTATATAACTACCAGACTAACAACTCAGTTAAAAAAACAACTGCAGTCATATCCACCAGCAAATTAATTTAGTCTCCAAAACAGTATCTAGCAAAAAGTAAACCATTAATTTGCTAGGCACCCAAACTTTCTGTACATGCTCTAGGGATTACTCTTGAGCTGATAAACCAAATACAAGTGTTTTTGCAGGGGGCAAGCCCCCACTGCAACCATCACACTTCCTGCTAAATACATACATACATAGACACACACAGTATACATATATATATATTACATATACACACATGTAATTTATATACACACACATATAATATATATATATATATATATATATATATATATATATATATACACACATACACACACACACAGTATTTTATATATATATATATATATATATATATATATATATATATATATATATATATATGTATGTATGTATATATATATATATCTATATATCTATATATATCTATATATCTATATACACACACACATACAGCTATGCACGCATGCACACACACACACTTTTGTTTTTATTAATTAAGATCACACAATTCCTATGAAAAGGGAATATTCCCCTTTTCGGGTATTGTTGATCTTGCACACTTGTTGACCATCAGATTGAATCAATCAAATGGTGTCAACATAGCTGCCCTAAACCTGTTTTTTTATAATTAAAAGCCATAGAGTCAATTACAGGACAAGAACATTCTGTATAGCTGATCTGCAATGCAATGTTAAAGATATTATCAAAGTAATAAATCCATATATTTACTGCATGACCTTTTAACTGTAACTGCAGTGCAGCAAATTAGTAAGGCTACAAGCTGCTAATCAGCTTCAAGTGCATCTATGTGCATTTCTGTCAGTGTGCAACTCTGACTAAGTCATATCATTGCTTCCAGTTTACACCCCAAGAGAGACATTATATCAACTGTATTTATCTCTTTTTTTTTTTTTTGTTAATTTGTTAAAAAGGAAAGGAAGATTGAAAGAACTGTACTTCTCTTTGATCATTTAATCCATGTTTTAACAAAAATGACTTTTGGATACTTAGGAATAGTTTATAAACTGCATGGAGGTGTTATATGCTTAACATTTACTGTCTTTCTTCAAAGTAATATAATTTCTAAAATCGAACAGTGGTGCTCATTTTGATTATCATGTCCTCTTAATTTATAGAAGAAACTCTACATATGCCTTATTTCCCCAGCTCAGCATACTAAGAACCAAAATCCTGAGACAGGTCAGTTGTTTTTGCCTTAACACCACAGCACAGACACAGGCTCTATCCAAGGAAGATGCAGCCTATTATGGTGTCAGGATTCACTTATGTTATTTACCCTTTGTTGAATGGATTATTTCCACTAGGCCAGTGGCCTCTTTTCAGGGGAGTATTCATACTGACTAGTGGAAGTTTTACTAGGGCATTGGGGAGCTTCCTCTCCTCCTTTTTGACAAGTGTTGGAGATGGATCAGATAGATGCAAAGGATCCCACAACTCAGGCAGATGGTAACGTGGTTTAATGTGTCATCTGAACGACAACATGCTGCAGTGTCAGCAATGGAAAATGAATCCAATCATCTGAGGTGTGAACAGAACTTGCAGCATTCTTATCTACCTGTTGAGCCATTAAAGGCATTACTAGTAAAACCATCTCGATGGAAGTCGTTTCTGTAAAGGTCCGGCTTTAAATGTCTTCATTTTTGGGTTTAAATCTGCTGAAAATAAAGCTGAACCACTGCAAAAGTGTAACCTCAGATCAGTAATAAGAACAAAACTGAAATAAGGTGGCCTAAGTATCACTAACAAGAACAAAAGCTTAAACATCATTAATAAGAGCAAGAACAG
The DNA here is from genome assembly GCF_019279795.1 of Protopterus annectens. Classification (NCBI taxonomy): domain Eukaryota; kingdom Metazoa; phylum Chordata; order Ceratodontiformes; family Protopteridae; genus Protopterus; species Protopterus annectens. The sequence continues at coordinate 177,092,856 of NC_056738.1, forward strand.
TTACAGGACAGCCTCAGTATCATTAAGAACAAAAGGTGGTTTCAGTATCGCTGCTAAGAACACAAGCTTTATTAATATTAGGGCAGTCTCATTCTTATACTACAGATTTCCAAATTTAAAGCCAAGTCAAACTGTACTGGTCTTTATTTAACACACACAAGAAAAAGCAGAGCAAAAAAAACATTTGCAAGCATCTACAATCTAATGAACCCAATAAACCCAGAATAATATTAACATGCACAAGCATCCACAGTTTAGTAAACCTAACAGACCCCACCATGCTTTGCAGATCTCTGGATGATACCATACCATGCAGCAAGCATGCATGTCTGACATGACAGACTTCACAGGTAAGGCAGGATAGTCTGCGCATGTCAGTGCACACCACTGTGTGCAATGCAGCAACGTATAGTTACAGTTTGTGTCCGTTTGCCGCATAAAGGGCAGCACTGCAAACAGCGCACAAAGCAATGTAAATGCACACAGCAAAGTGGCAGCCCTGTTCATAATACGAACAGAGAAGAAATGGGGTGGATAGGAAAAGTAGAAAAGGAGAGGAGAGCAAAAAGTGTAAACACAGAAAGGATATAAGGCATAAATGGTGGAGGAAGACAAGGTGCATTTTTCTGTCTGCTACAGCTTCTGTTACAATTTTTATAAAAAAGGTATGTGTGGAACACACAGATGGATTTCTTAGGAGGTGAGGGTATAGGGGGAAAAGGTTAGGTAAAAGGACTAGATAGATATTGGCAGTATTACACACAAATGTTAGGAAGGACAATAGACTTGCACATACCTACACAGGGTGAAAAACTGGGAATGGGAAGGTTGGGCAATGAACAAAAAATAGGAATGACACAAAAATGAGGGAAGACACTGAAGGGGACAGGGTTGGCTTCTGGCATGGCATGGTTGGATAAGAGATGATCCCTAACAGCAATAAACCCAGGCATCACTTACTCCGGTGGCTAAAGATATGGGCAGGTTATGCCTCTGGAGTTACAGTGTGTGAGGCCTGTCGGTCATATTACTCCAGTCATGCCAAAAGGCATTCCATGTAGTCAAGGCTGGTGCACCTCAGCAGTAACCAGCCCCTGACCTTGGGATACCAGTATTTTTCTGGCCCTACACAAGAGAACTTCACCCTTCCCTCCCTTCTTGAGAGTTAGGCAGAGAGCACCAGTGACCCCTCCAGGTCACCGCCAGCAGTGTGTCTATTATCCCCCATCCTGAGAGTTAGATCCACTTAGTGCTGGCAATCCAGTGCCAGATGTAGCAGCTGGCTGAGACTTGGATGAGCATGAGCCCACCCTCTGCCTCTTCTTCCACAACTGGACCTGCAGAAGAATGACACAGTACAAACGTATTATCAGACACACAACTGATACAAACAGAACTGCAGCTGCATAGAGCACTGGCACAGAACACACAAATCCTTCTGCCTGAGTAAGTGTACCCATCTTGAACACCAATCCATGTTATAGCCAGGTTTTCCTGCATCTGAAAAACAAGCATACTCTTAAGCATGACAATCAACTATATATAGCATACAAGGCAATAACAAAACAGAAAATGCTTGCAATACATCTGTTTCCTGAACATAGACCTCCCTACTTTGGAGCAAGTCAGGATGACACTACTTTGGGTCATTATAACAATGATAGCATTGCTCTCCAGAATAGCTGATGCCAGTTCCATCACAACACCAGACCTGGTTCATACCAGATATCTGCTTTCTTCAAAAAGGTCATTACATTGGCCCAGTAAGTACTTAACGTCCTTGTACTGCTCTCTCTGGCACATCATGCAACAGTCTTACTGTTGCACCTGCCTGAAACAGCCATGGCTACTTGGTAGGTCCAGTCAAGGAGCAACATGATAGGCCCCTGCATATGAACATTTGTGGCATGGTTCTGTGATCAAATGTCAATAAATAAAGCACACATATTTGTGAATCACATGTCCTGCAACTTAGCAATGCTCCATGGTAATACAAGTGTACACATAATATAGGCATTAGCATACAGGTCACATGCGTCGTACTAACCATGATCTACAAGGCCTCATACTGACATGTATGGGGGATATATACTGTTGTGCACAGGCAGAAATTCACACACACTGGTGCTGTCTGGTTTCATTAGCATAACCCTATGATAACTACCTGCAATCAGCGTGAGACTTCTCCCATTTTTGTAAAACACAGCTTACAACCATATGACCAAGACGAATTTGAATATAAACTATATGCATATGGAGTACTAAAGAGTTGTAAGGAAGGAGTCCTGCCTGGTGAAGTAGCTCATCCACAACTAACTGTGTGGTGGATACCAAGGAAAGTAAGACATCTTCTGTGTACAAGTGGGGCACCATTTCTCTGGCATGGTACAGACTTGTCTTGCCTTTTGGGACAGGATCCAGCTGAGACCACAAAATATTGTGGGGATTACATGCCACAAGGAATATGGGAATTCAAGGGCCATATGTAGAATCGTAGGTACAGTATCTGAAGGGGGATATGGATGTGCAGAGCAGTAACTGCAACTGTTATTTAGGTCCATAAAACAGGGCAGGAGGAAGCTCATACTCGCATGCATGCCACAGTACAGTATATACACCTACCAACTGACCTGATTTACCCTCAGCTGTATTGGCACTGGCATGGCCATGCCAAGTGGGGTAATAGATAAAAATTCATTAGTCAATAAAATTCACTAGCCAGGCCATCTACAGACATTGAATGCATGATTTGAGAAAAGGCGACACAGACCAGCTTTATAGGGACCAGATCTGGTAGGGGCTAATATAGCACATAAAATGCTGTGGGCAACCATAACAAGCCTCTACAACATATGTAACACAGAGTTACTGATGTGATGTTCTGTGCAAATGAAAAGGCATGGACACAATGACAAACACATCCACCTCAAAAGATGGGCTTCCAACACAGAAACTGCCTACAGAGATCAAAGAGTTTTTGGTGTTGATCACTGTTCAAGTGTATTAGATTTGCATGCGTGGGTATGGCTTTGATATAGGAATAGACCTGCCACCAACCACCCATGTATCAAGCAGGGGAATGCACCAAGTCGGTAATGTCTGTTACTGTCGACCACAGCAAAAAGTCATTCCATGACTAAAGTGGGGGCTGACTTAGGACCATCTATACATCTATCCTCCCAGGCATCTCTGTTCTGCAATGTAATAACTTACATGTCAAGGTACATCTTCAATGCATTCTACAGCACTGTTTCAATGTGAACTAGTATAAATTCTACAGGGGGATATTAAGGCACATGTAAGGGCTTAAAATGGTATGTGTGTTCATGCTTTCACAGATATCACTGGGGTAGTGTCCAGCACACAAGGGCTAACACAAGATGGCAACATGCTAGTGGCATGGTTCTGTGATACAGCCACTATCTGCAACAGCACAGGGGAGGAGGTCACACAAATCTACCATTACAGAGGTCCCTGTAGAGGTACTGGACAAGTCATGTAAGGCCTCACCAGAGCAGGTTATCCACCCTGGTATACGAGACACCCACATAAGTGTCTAATATGTACACCATCTCTGAAATGGCATGCCCACAATTTATGAAAGATACAGTGAGTAAAGCACCGACAAAACTCCAGGACTGCCCCCGGTATGAGTTTAATCAGCAGATGTGTAGATCATGTAGAGACAGCTGCTACTCTCAGTTCTGTAGAGATGGTGAGTGTGCTCTATGACTTGTGGGAGGATGTGCACTAACTGTACAACAACTGTGGATGAGACGTGATCCAGCACCAGGCCATCCAGAGTCCGACTAAGACCATTACTGAAATGGCATCTGTGTTGCCTATGGATAAGGCACAAGGTCTGCCATTGCAGCCACAGGCATTGTGCAAGTCATGGGTGTCACTGCTCCTCAGGCTAAATACCTGAGCCACCCTTTCATGGTATATGGTCACACAGTTTTATCCATTTCCTGCCATGCAACAGATCCAGCCTGATCACCCTAGGACAAAGGAGTGTACACTGGCAAGGATCATGCCATGGCAGTATAATGCCACCACTGGAGAATGTGATCCCAGACTTCCTAAGCCACCAAATGTATGTGGCTACCATGTTCAATAATGCAGCAGCCACCCATCATTGTGTCCTCTCTACCTGTGCAAGTCATGATTACTGTACTCTAACCTCAACCTGTACATGTATGGTGATGTCTAATACACAGTCTGTTGGTTCATGCACTGCACTGCATAGACTAGAAGTGACACTGCATGCATTCTTTTATTCTGTAAAGCTTACCATGGCCCACAACTGCGTACCAGACACCACTTTTTTGCCACTGCTATAATGTACAGTGCCCACTAATGCATTCCAACCCCCCCCCCCAACTAAACAATCTGCCCATCTGCTGCTGCATCTTGTACGGCAGGTCCTACCATAATATTCATCTGTTGTTCCATTTGTTTGTGCAATACCATACTGTGGAACATGGATTTCAACAAATGTCTTGATACAGATGTCTGGACTATGGGTCTATATTATTTATTTTATTTTTATTTACATTTGTTGACTGGGAGTGTCCGACTGGACGTAGGTCCATTTTCAGCGAAGGCCCGGGGAGAAAAGCTCCACAGTTAAAATATACAGACAGTAGTTACATTGGATTTACATAGCGTTTAACAATTTGATTAACATAGCAATTAATTACAAACATAGTTACAGATGAAGAACATAGTACATCAGTAGACAACTAGAATCTTTATCTGCGAAGTAAATAACAGACATTAACAACTGTTACAATAAGAAGTTCCTGCTGTATAATAAGTAGCAGGCTTATGAGCATCTGAGCTTGCTATAATCAAGGTAGTTAGTGGGGTGGAAAGAAAGGTAGTGGTTGGATGGGGTGGGTGATATTAGAGTGGGAGTTGCAAGGGCATAGCCAGCATGTTTTTAGGTGCGATTTTAGTAAAGTTTTGAAGTGGGTGCATGATGGTATGTAGGTAATTGTGGGTGAGAGGGAGTTCCATAATTTGGCTATGGCACAAGAGAATAGTGCTTCACCAGCAGAGTTATTGGCTTTAGTGATCTGCAAGTGATTTTTGTTGCTGGATCTTAGTGGTCTGGTTGTCTGGATTATAATCTCGAAGTCTGACAATATCAAATACGATATTGTCGACATGAGATTAGAGAAAACGCACTACAGCGAACATTTAAATGGAAAATCTCCGTACGGGGAGATTTCCGTTTACTTCAATGTAGTGCACTCTCGGAGTTGGTATATACATTATTTATTTATTTTTTTAATTTGTGTGTTTTTTTTTTTTTGTTTCGATGGTTTAAGACTTTGATCACTAACGTTCGATCTTTAGTGATTTGAAGTTTTAAACCTTCGAGATTATAATATAGACCCCTGGATTATAGTGAAGCACCCCTCCTGAGGTGTCTAAACATTAGCAGCATCTCTTTCAAAGTCCAAATAACTGAATAATTGTGCTTCAGGATTCCACAAGGGGCTGTTATTATAGGATATTCCTTATGGCTTGAGTATAGGAATCTAACTTAGCTGTAGGGTATATCCTGATTCAGCTACAACACACAAACATATTAAGTATGACCTAGTTCCAGCATGAATAACACCAGTGTGTACAGGCCTGTCTCCTGTGTGTGCAGCTACTGGCCAAATGACTCTCGGAAGTCCCCTCAAAGGGACCATTTTTATAGGTTGTGTGTTATACATCAAATGTGTTAATCCTGCCAAGATGGTGCATGGATATACTGTATATGATGCCCAGCATATTACAGACTACCTCAAAACAGAGGGAGTAGAAGCCCTTCTGGTATGTATCAAATGTCTTCGAGATTTAGTAGGGTCTTGACAGCAATACAGGTGCAACTTATGACTGACAGATCCTCAGAGAGGCGGGCTAGGTTATAGATGGTACACACAGTACTGGTTTGCTTCTCTATTGTCCTGGGGAACCAGATAAGCTATTCTACATAAAGTCAAAGTAATCTTTACTGTCACTGACTCACACAAGTGGAAACCAAACAAATTTACGTTTTTTCTGACTTGGTGTGCATACAATACATAGACTACATTTAACATGATGATAATACACAAAATTCTATAGACACAAACAATAATAAATGCTTGCATTATTGCATTGATTTAAGAGATTGCCAGTCATTACTAGGTTATTAGCTTATTTTCACTGGAAAAACTGCACTTAAGCGACTGATTTAAGGCCTACATTTATGTTGCACAGCAAGACAGTTAAGTTTGATTACTGCTGACTTTGCTGTCTGGGTGCGGGTAAGACCTTGCTACATATTGCACTATAGAGACTTTTCAGTATTGTTGGATTACTGCCTTAATGTCCGATGTGAAGGCCACTGTTCCTAAAGTTCAGTAACATGATGGCTCGTGAAATCTTGTGGTTTTGCAGCATATGCATCAAAAGTGCCTTCCTGATGTTAAATGTGAGAACAGCTTGCAGGATGAGTGCTATACCTGGTTATTTTCCTTGCCCTGCTGAGACATCTGGACATGTGCAGGTCTTGTATGGATGGGAGTGAGTTCCTGACAATCCTCTCAGCCGCTTCCACTACCCTCTGGGGGGACTGGTGCTCGGAAGCAGAGCAGCTTCCATACCGTACTGTAAAACTGTTGTCCGTATACATTCAATGATGCCCCTGTAGAAAATTGTGAGAGTTGTTAATGGTAGGTTTTCTTTCCTCATCCTTCGCAAGAAATTAAGCTGTTGATGTCCCTTAATTATAGCATTTGTGTTGGGTGATCACGTCAAATCTTCTGCAATGTGCACCCCCAGGAATTGTGTGCTTTTTACTCTCTCAACTCTTTCTTCATTGATTACGAGTGGAGAGTGCTCTCTGTTGCTCTTCCTGTAGTCCACAATTACTTCTTGGATCTTGTTAACATTTAATGCAAGATTATTGCTGTAACACCAACTTATGAACTGATTCACCTCCTCTCTGTAGGCTGTCTCGTCATCATTCCTGATGAGGCCCCACAACCGTAGTATCATCTGCAAATTTGATGATGTAGTTTGAGCTGTGCTTGGCAATACAGTTGTGGGTTAGTATGATGAAAAGCAGGGGACTTAGGACACATCCCTGTGGTACTCCAGGGTTCAGGGTGACTGCTCTCTGATGTATTCTTGCCTATGCACACTTTCTGGGGCTTATCTATAAGCAAGTCCAGAATCCAGTTGCATAGTGGAGTGCTGGAGTGCTGATGCCCAGCTGAACCAGTTTTCTAAGATTTTGCAGGATGACTTTACTGAAAGCTGAACTGAAGTCGATAAAAAGTAGCCTTACATAGCTATTCTTGTTCTCCAAGTGGTCTAGCGATAAATGAAGTGCCAAAGAAATAGCATCTTCTGTGGAGCGATTGGGTCTGTATGCAAATTGAGTGGATCACAGTCTGCAGGTAGTTCTGATGTTATTACATCTTTGACCAGTCTCAAAGCATTTCATCACAGTAGAGGTGAAAGCTACAGGACGACAGTCATTTAGGCTAGCAGGTGGTGACTTATTTGGCAGTGGTATAATGTTTGTGTACTTGAAAGATTTGGTCACAATGGCTTGACACAGTGAGTTGTTTAAGATGTCTACGAGTACATTTGTTAGTTGGTCTGCACAGTCTCCGAGCACTATTACAAGAATGTTATCAGGTCCAGCTGCTTTCCTGGGGTTAACTCTTCGTAGGGTCCTTCTGACATTAGCAGGGTTGAGACAGAGCTCTTCCTTGCTCTGGTTGTTGGTGATTTTCTCTGCTGCTGTCTTGTTTCCTCTCTCAAACCTACTGAAGTAGATGTTGAGCTTGTTTGGGAATTCTGTATTATCATCACACTGTGAAGATGGGGATTTGTAATTTGTTATAGACTGGATGCCGTGCCACAAACACCTGGGGTCCTTTTGTTCAGAGAAGTGGCTCATGATCTTTTGATCATATTTGCATTTGGCCTCCCTCACCTCTTTGTTTAATTGAGATCTGGCCAATCTGAGAGCTTCTATCACCAGACTTGAATGCCGCATTCCTTGCATTCAGGAGCTCATACACTTCACTTGTTAGCCAGGGTTTCTGGTTGGCTCTTGTGATGATGCTTTTGGTGACGGTCACATCAACACATTTTGAGATGTAACCAATCACTGATTCAGTGTACTCCTCCAGCTTGATGTGTTGGTTTATTGTGGCCTCCTCCTTGAAGACGTTCCAGTCTGTACTCAATACAGTCTTGTAGTGCTGAGACTGCTCCCTCAGGCCATACTCTCATCACTTGCTTCACTGATGGTTTTCCCCTGGTCAGCAGTGGTCTGTACGATGGTAGCAGCATAATGGCAAGGTGATCAGAGTTACCCAAGTGGAGGTGAGGTACTGCCTTAAATGTTACCTTAATATTTGTATAGACCTTCTCCAGTGTATTCTCTCCTCTGGTTGCAAAGGCTACATACTGGAAGGATTGAGGTAGGACTGTTTTCAGGTTTGCCTGATTGAAGTCACCTGCTATTATATGTACTCTGTCAGGATTTTGATTTTGCAAATCATTTATAGACTGATATAGTTTAGCTAGTGCTTCGTTTGTGTTGGCACTTGGAGGAATGTATACTGCTGTGATGCTGATATAGTTTAGCTAGTGCTTCGTTTGTGTTGGCACTGGGAGGAATGTATACTGCTGTGATGCTGACACTGTTATATTCCCTTGGAAGGAAGAAGGGTCTGCATCTCAGTGGCAAACTCTAGGTCCTCAGAGCAGTGTGTTTTTACTACCTCACAGCTGGTGCACCAATTGTTACTGATGTAGATGCAGACACCACTCTCCTTTGCTTTTCCACAGAGAGACTGTATTCTATCTGCAGAAAATAGTGATATTCCCTCCATATGAACTGCACTGTCATTTATGCTAGAGCTCAGCCAAGTCTCAGTGAAGATAAATACACAAGAGTTTCTCGCCTTGCTCTGGTTAGTTAATTCTAGCCTTACATAGTCCATTTTGTTTTCCAGGGAGCGAACATTAGCCAGTAGAATGGATGGTAGTGCAGGCCTGAAGGGGTTGACTTTTAAATTTGTGAAGATTCCAGCCCTGGACCCTCATTTATGAGTTCTTTCACACCTCTTTCTTTTCCTTCTCCTTTATTGAGTAATAAACATCGATTCCACATTATCTGAGCAGTTTTGATTGTGTTTCAGTATAATTCCTAGCTCCAGTAGTCCATGGAGTGTATTAGGCCATGCAGGCCCTGCAGCCAGCAGTCCATGAAACCTATTGCACATTGAGCTTTGTAGATGAAATTCTCGATGCATCTCCTTGCTGTATGTTAGCTTATCATATGTTTTTGTCCCTGATTTGGTTATTTTACTTGATTTAGATGCACCTCACAGTAAGACATTGTGCCGTTCGATTCTCAGCTAAAGCATCTTCTGTGTGGAGACGTGCGTGAACGTTGAAGGTTGTGCGTCAGAGCTGGCAACTCGGTAAGTAAAAATCTACTGCCAATCATTAGCGGACCGGAGTTCCACTGTGGCGACCCCTAACCGGGAAAAGCCTAAAGACACAACAACTTGATTTAGACGCAGAACTACACAAATAATGCACATCTCTCTGACGAGTCGATGGAGCCACTGCCACACTTAGGGTGATGCCTATAATATACTTAATGTGCCCCCATAGGCCAAGGAAGGACCCTGCAGTGAAGATGGTTAATGTTACACACATACACTTGCGTTCATAGGAATGGCAATACCATTCAAATCACCAAAGTCCATTTGTAGGGGACAGTTTGACTAGGTCCGTTACAGTATCCTTGTCCACTATGAAGAGGTCCACAATCTGCTGATCTGTTAGGTGGTGGTTCAATCATTGCTATAACTCCTCAGTTGGTGCTGACGGCTATGATGTGTAACAATGTAAACAACACATGATGATGGGACACCTACTGCTGAAATTGCTAGTCTGACTCCTGTCATTTACACTACTATTCTTAGCATTCAGAATGAGCATGCATTGCTGCTCAGTGCTGCCATGGTCCAACAGTTTGGGTTGTTTCACTTGTACATTTCTTGTGGTTCATCTGCAAGGGGTGCCTAATTTACCCATCACTGTGAGCTTATTACCATGTGATGCATGCTCATATGATTTTTGAAATGCACAAACCACCTCTGAATTCCAGCCCTCATATTACTTTTGGGGATGTCAACTAAAATGATGCAAAGGTTTACAGTAACGACCCATCTTCTGTAATGGCACATCCAAAACAAATTCAAACTGCAACACAGATGGAGGGCTAACCTATACTTATCCGGCACATCAGGTCAAACAACTTGCCTGTTTACCCTTAATTACGCTGTAATGTTTACCTGCAAAGATACCAAACAAAGACAAGCTGGTATGACATGAGGCTTCCACACTGCAGATGAGTGACGGTTTAAATAATAATGATAAATTCAAACATTTCACTCTAATGCCTCTTTTGGGGAGACTTCTACCAGACCCACTTGAACAATCAGCACATCCAGACAATGAAGCAAGTTAAAAAATGTATTTTAATGCACAACCTGTTAATCCTCTCTTGTACAAAGTGATGCAGAAAACACAACACATTGCAGAAGGCAGACGCCTTTCAAATCTAGCAATATCAGCAACAGTATGAGAAAGTACAGTTGTACAGGAACTTACCATAACTGTAGATGTCCTACTGGGTAGGAGGGCAGACAGCAGAGTCTTTACATGGGGAGAACATCAAAAGCAAACAGCCTTTGAAATCCAGGAAGGAACAGATTGTTTGGAAACTGGCTGTCCTAACCTGGAGTCCATGAAGAAGACCAACAGTTGATCAGTTTTACCAATGTCCTTAGTTTTATCCAGGTCAAACCTCAACTGTCTGTGAATGTCTAAAGAGTGCAGTATTCTTTTTCTCTTACTCTGGGGATTGGGGAAAAAGGTAGGCATATTTATAGCTTGGCTGAGCGCAAGTTCAGTAACCACTTTTGGCATGAAGAATGGGTTGGACCGGCGGCTCACCTTACCTTTGTGGAAGATAAGGAATGGCCACAAGAGCATGTAGCTCTGAGATCTTGCAGGCTGAAATCAGGGCCCCAAGAGTAGCACTCTTTTTCAAATGCAGAACTTTAAAGTAGCTGAAGCAGCTGGCTTAAAAGAGGGTAGAGTTCGATCTTCCATAACAAAATTAAGGTCCCAAGGAGGAGTGATATTCTATGGGGATTTAATGTGTAAAACTCCTCTTAAGAAATGTTTAACCTCCGTCCTGGACACAAGAGGGGGCCCCCAAGGGTAGACAAGCATTTATGGCCATTAAGTGTGTCTTAATAGAAGAGCACGCCAACCCTAAATGTAAAAGGTCACACAAGTATTGGAGTACACTGGACTTGTCTATTAGAAGAGGTTGGAGTTTATGTTTAAAGCACCAGAAGGAAAGTCTCTTCCACTTGCCATGTAAGACTTTCTCATGTTAGGTTTTCTGGCTTCTTGTAAAATCCAAATCACCTCTTCAAAAAATGTCTTGCAGCAATTAAAATCCTATCATCCAAAGGATCAGGCTGAGAGAGTTGAGATTGGGATGAAAGTTTGTCCTTTCTGTTAAGTGATTACATCTGGTTTTGGAGGAATTCTCCAGAACTTTCTCTTTGATAGATGTATACAGAAGTGGAAACTACTGCTGTCTTAGCTAGAACGGTGTCAGGAGTAGAAGTTTTGGGGATTCTTTCTTGGCCTTCAGAAAGAGCCTTGGGAATGGTGGTAAAGGAGGAAACGCGTCCATGTGAAGAAGGCATGTGTCCTCCAAGCTGGAGGTATCATACTCCTTGTGCTGAACACAGGGAGTAGATGGTTTTCAGAGGAGACAATGAGGTCTACCTGAGGGGTCCCTCATCTGAGAATGACAGCTTTGCACTCATCTGTGTTCAATGACCATTCTTGAAGATCTTCCTAGTCTATGCTTTGAGTCTGCCAACACATTGTGTTGAGGACAATGTATATGGCTGACAAAGAGGGTTAATCAGAGATGCTAGGTGCCAAGCCTCCAGTGCTATCCTGCACAGAGGGTAGGGTCTTGTGCCTGTTTATGTACCATATTATTGAGTTTTTGTCCGTGTGTACCAAGAGTTTTCCTGGTTTCCAAAGGTATCCTTGTTTCCTTTAAGTTGATGTGTTCTTTTAATACATGGACCAGACACTTACGTTCGACTCTGTGGTCTCCTGTCCAAGCCTCCCCATCCCTTGCCTGATGCATCCATAAACAGGAGTTGATTGTGTGAGGCTGAAATGAATAGAAGACCTGGGTTGAGTGCAACCTGGTTGCTCCATCAAAGGAGTTCCTTCTTTATGCAAGGAAGGAGGAGAATGTTGGTACTGAGAGGGTGACAGTGTTGAGACTACACCAGCTTCAGGTACCATTGTATTTTCATGTGTAATCTGGTTAGGGGCAACATAGGAATGGTAGCAGCAATGAGTCCCAAGGTCCTGAGGACTTGCCTGGCACAGCAATGATCCTTGTTGTAAATCATTCGAAACTTGTCTAGTGAGATGACTTTCCTCTTGAGGAATAGACACCTGCATGGTTGATGTGTTCAAATGGCATTCCGGGAAGATCATCTGTTGGGAAGGGATAAGCTGGGATTTTCATAATTGACGATAAACCCCAGGAGAGCCAAAAGTTGTACTGCATAATGAAGATGCTGAATAGTGTCCCCTGGATACAACCTGGCATAGAAGGTCATCCAGGTATGGGAAAATTTGAATGCTTTGACTGCAGCAAAAGGCCACTATTGGAGTTGTAGACAGAGCAAAGAGCAAAGTAGTAAACTGAAAAGATGATGACCAGAAAAAAAAACTGATATATTTCCTGCAAGAAGGGTTATGACAATATGAAGATAAGCATCTTTTAGGTCTAAGGACATCAAGAAATCTTGACGGAACAGAAAAGGCAGACAAGTTTCTAGGGACAGCATTCTGAAAGAGGGCACTCTCAGAAAATGTTTAGCCTGGACAGATACAGGATGGACCTCTAATGGCTCTCCTTTCTGGGAAACAACAAACTGTAGTACCTCTTTTGCACCTCAGACATCTGTCTGAACTGCCATTCAAAATGCTCAGTCATACCTTTGTAAGGTTTCTCCAAAGGAGGCCTCTTCCAGGGGAGAGTCTGGAGAAAGTGAATCTCCTTCTGAAGACATTTGTTCTGGAGAGTGTAACTGGGATGAGTAGTCTACGGAAAGATTGGAATACCTATCCTGTTTGTCAGAGGAAGAGGAATGCAATGTCTGCTTAGGTGGTGTGGTTTGAGTAGTCACAAAGAAAGGGCTTCAGAGACACTATGCCTTGAAAAGTCCCCAAGAGAGAGAGAGAAAAAAAAAATCAAACCATTCTTTTTCCTTGGATGCAAAAGGCAATGTCAAGTGTTTAAGCTTTTGCTTTTTCTTTTTTTGGGGGTGACATCTGCCTGAATAAGTTTAGGAGGTTCTGAGCTTGGTATGCTTCTATAAAGGTTCTGGGAATCTCTTCCCACACAAGGATCTGAGGGTTCCATGACAGCTCTCCAATACAATGACTCAAAGTTCGTCAGAGGACTCAAATCATCTGCAATGCCTCAGAAGCCATACTAGCCTCCAGCAGGGTCACGGTAGAATACTAAAGAGCAGATGATTGGCAGGTTAAACCACCTCAGCAGGTATGTCCAATACTCAGATGACAGATGGAGAATCCTCTCTAGGTTTCAATTTTTTTCTTAGGCTGGAGGCCTACATCCAGGCTTTATGACATAGAAGACTGGGCCAAGCATTTAAGATGCTAGATCTCAAGAAAAGTATTAAGTGTGGACAGCCTACGTCAGAAGGATTTTAGAATGAATGGCTGGCAGATGGAACAGGATTTGCAGCCGTGTTCAGGGCTTAGACAAAACAGACACTTACTGTGCAAGTGTTTGTATAGAAATAGTCTAACGCATTCACACTTACCCCCTCCCTGCAGACATCTAACAATGATTAGCAAAGCAGACAAGAAATTAGAAGAAAGGAAATGCTACTCTGGAGTTTGAAATACCATTTTAGAAACTGTAGGTAATAAAGTTTTTAACACCACATTACAGTGGCTACAAAACAAATGCATCTTACTCAGAGATTTCTTTATACTCTCCTTGCAACACAGCATTCTTCTGTTCTTAGCTCTGACAAAAGAAGATATGAGAATGCTCTTCTCTGCAGCTACATAACCATAAGACCAGCCAAGAGAACTCGTTCACTCCAACTCTTAGTGCAGCCCATATTTGCTCTGATTGTATGCTCTACATGAAACAACACATATGATGTAAGCTGACAGGGGAGAGTTTACTTAGAATCCCTTAAAGCCAGTGCTCCAATAAAAACAACATATTTAGCTTGGCATACAAAGATAAATTATTGCGAGACTTCTTAAAAAACTAAATAAAGATTAACAATTACAGGATACAATACTGAACGTCAGGAATATATAACTTCAGTTCGAATTTTCTCTACTGGCATCACATGCTTATTTTCTTTCACCAATCTGTCGAGACACACACTGCAGTCATGCAGCCCTTTCCCATCGGGAAATAAATCAATTTAGCTAGAAAAGCACAAGACATAAGTGAAACCCAGCTGTTTAGCTTTCATGCGACTGTAGGCACTGCATATTTTGTGCATGGGATTTTGGTGCAGTTTACTGCAGTTCACAAGGAGACTGCCACTTAAGAGTGCTTAAACAGTGTAGACGAACCTCTGATGCATGCAGCACGTTAAGCAGTCAAATCTTTCACTGCTTTAGGACAGGGGAGGATAGTGCCAGGTAACTTCAGATTGCACTAAAATGGGATACCTCCCAAAATGCTTAAAATACAGTTTTAATTTTAACAAATAATGTAACACTTGCAACACACGTATTCAATAAACCCTTGGTCAATGGGACCTTCCCAAGCACCGAAAAGTACAACTATAGGATCTCACCACGAGGGAGATACTATAAACAAACTGTGGAACTATCAGTCAGCAGTTCTGACCTCAGCATGACGGAACTTCAGAGAAATAATGGAGAAAGACTGGAAGGCAACTTCTTTCATGGTATCATCCAGAATGGATTCACAGCCATAACACTGTGATAAATTAACCTAATCCAGTTTTACAACAGATAAAAAAAAAGGGGGGGGGGGGGGCAACTAGCTGAAGTTATGTCAAGAAACTCATACAGCTGAAGACTTCTTCGCAGTCAAAAGGCTGGGTATGCAAGCTGGGGGAAGGGCACAAAATAGTGAAATAGTGTAAAACTAGAGAGAACGGGGGACAGCAAGGTATTCAGCAGCATGATGCAGACTGGTCCTGGGGGAAATTCTTTTACGTGCATTAGACACCATCTGATGCACAGAAAGCAGGAACAGCTTACTAGCACAAAACAAGAACATAGGCAGCTGCACTGAGTAGATGTGACAGTTTTGGGAGAGACCTGAAAGAAATCAACATGGACGGACAAATGGCAGCTAAGATTTTATGTTTATAAGACAGCCTGAAAATAGTACACCTAAAGGGGTGCAGCTATGTGCCACAGAGCAGAAAACGCATAAGACTGGTAATAAATGCTGCTATTAACTACTGGCATCACAGCACAAAGACAGTTACCAAGGTCACTTGGATGCTGGGCTGCATCTATGGAGACAAAGGCTCCAGAAATTGGGAAGTCATTTTCTTCTTTGTTTTGTAGTCACTCGTGAGAGATTATGTGGAAGACTGCTTTCAGTTCTGAAGACCATATGGGGAAAAGGAAATAAAAGATGTCAGACAGGGTGCAGAGGAACGACTAAAAGGCTGAAAGAGAATGGAAGGGAAGTGAATCTTTTAAAGGGGTAACTGAAAAATGTGTGGAGGAAGGGGGAAGAAGAGAGGGGCACATATATGCTGCTACCTGCATTATCTAGTCAAACTATAATCGTATCTGGCAAGCATTCTATCAGGAAATGCTCACCATCAAAGACATAACAGAAACTTCTGGTTCTCGTGGCATTGTACAGGGCTGTAAATAACCAAGAATAGCCGTTTTTTTCATTTCAGCTTTACCCCCCCCACACACACACACACACACCCCCCTCTCACTCTACCAGCCAGTGTCGAGGATTGCTCTCAAGTTGTAATTCTACCCATGCTACTGTCCCTAACTTATCTCACTACTAAAGGAAAGTAAGGGGCTTTGCTGCTCCTGCTGATTTAGCAACATCTTGGAGGCACAGGCCTGCAGTGCGAACTAGACCACAGTGAAAGCATTCTTAAACTAGAGATCTCCTAATTTGTTCATAACAGTGTAACTGGCATGAGTAGCCTAGGGAAAGATCAGAATCCCTTCCCAGTTTCTCAGAGGAAAAGGAATGTGATGTCAGCTTATGCGGTGTGGATTGAGTAGTCACAAAGGAAGGGGGGCTTTCAGAGACATTGTCTTGAAACGCCCCTGAAAAAATATCAAACCATTCATTTTCCTTGGATGTAGAAGGCAATGTCAAGTGTTTAAGCTTTTGCTTTTGGGGGGTGACATTTGCCTGAATAAGTTTAGGAAATTCTGAACCTTGGCGGATTTCTATAAGAGTTATAAGAATCTCTTCCCAAGCAAGGATCCGAGGGATTCCATGGCAGCCCTCCAATACAATGATTCGCAGTTCGTCAGAGGACTCAGTCATCTGCTAGGCCTCAGGAGCCATACTGGCCCCCAGCAGGGTTGCAATAGAGGACTAACGAGAGGACGACTCATTCTGAGACAACAGCCAGAGAATCCTCTCCAAGTCTCTTAATTTTTTTTTTTTAAGCTGGAAGTCTGCATCCAGGCCTTCTGACATAGTAAATTGGGCCAAGCATTTAAAATGCTGGGTCTCAAGAAAAGTATTAAGTGTGGACAGTTTAGGTCAGAGGGTTTTTGGAATGAATGGCTGGCAGAAGGAACAGGATTTATAACAGTGTTCAGGCCCTAGACAAAATAGACATTTACTGTGCAAATGTTTCTATGGAATTTGTCTACTGCATTCACACTTACCCTTCCCTTGATGGCATCTAACAATTATTAGCAAAACAAACAAGAAATTAGAAGGTTCCCCAAATGGGACTCTTACCCAAGACAAGTGAAGCTATGGTAACTATTGGCCAAACGACTACAGTCCATCCGGTGCAACGACCTGTATTCAGGCTGGTGGTAAGACAGTCTAAGGATCTCATACTCAAGTCCGATTTTATACATAGGATGCCTAGAGGGCGAAGTCATCGCCCGGATGCACATTGTATGAAGGCAAAGCTTTGGTACGTCAGCAAGCTATAACCCATCTGTTAAAAATACTGCAACAGCGACTCAGTCAGGAGATCATGGCTTAAGCTAAATGTCCACTGAGGAATGACAGGCAGTGTAAAACTGGCTACTGTGGCTAAGAAGATCAGGCAAAAAACTATTCAGCACTGCAATGAGACAAGGCTTACCACAATCTTAAACTGTACCATGTCAGTGCAAACGTAAATGCTACATCTTCAAGGCTTAGGAGGAAATACAAATGTTCTCCAAAGTTTGCTGGATTTATGAAGATTAGCATTTTCTGCTAAATGTAAGAACAAAGTTAATCCCACAGTAAAGGTACAATTATGCATCAGCTCACATTTTTTAAGGAAGACACTGAAAACTCCGCTGGGATATAAAATATACCAAAAAAAAAAAAAAATGAAGAAAGGAAATGTGAAATACCATTTTAGAAACTGTAGGTAAAAGTTTAACACCACAAAACAAATGCATCTTACTCACAGATTTCTTTATACTCTCCTTGCAACACACCATTCTTCTGTTCTTAGCTCTGACAGAAGAAGATGAGAATGCTCTTCTCTGCAACTACATAACCATAAGAGCAGCCAAGAGAACCCATGAACTGCACTAAGAGTTGGAGTGAACATTTGCTCTGACTTTATGATCTACATGAAACAACACATATGATGTAAACTGACAGGGCAGAGTGTACTTAGAAACCCTCAAAGCTAGTGCTCCAATAAAAACATATTTAACTTGGCATACAAAGATAAATTATTGTGAGACTTCATAAAAACTAAACAAAGATTAACAATTACAGGATACAATACTGAACGTCAGGAACTCAAACATATAAAACTTCAGTTCGAATTTCCTCTAATGGCATCACATGCTTACTTTCTTCCATCAATCTGCTGAGACACATCTTGCAGTCATACAGCCCTTTCCCATCGTGAAATAAATCAATTTAGCTAGAAAAGCACAAGACATAAGTGAAAGCCAGCTGTTTAGCTTTCGTGGACTGTAGGCACTGCATATTTTGTGCATGGGATTTTGATGCAGTTTACTGCAGTTATCGAGGATACTGCCACTTAAGAGTGCTTAACCAGTATAGAGGAACCTCTACTGCACATAGCACGTTAAGCAGTCACATCTCTCACTGCTTTAGGACAGGGGAGGATAGTGCCAGATAACTTGCGACTGCCTCCCAAAATGCTTAAAATACTGCTTTAATTTTTAACAAAGTTTGTAACACTTGTAACAAAAGCATTCAATAAACCCTTGGTCAGTGGGACCTTCCCAAGCACTGAAAAGTACAACTATAGGATCTCACCACGAGGGAGATGCTATAAACATACTGTGGAACTATCAGTTAGCAGGTCTAAGACCATCTGACCTCAGCATGAGGGAACATCACAGAAATAATGAAGGAGAAAGACTGGAAGGCAAGTACTTTCATGGTACTGTCCAGAATGGATTCACAGCCATAACACTGATAAAGTAACCTAATCTAGTTTTACAACAGATAAAGAAAAAAGGGCGGGGGGGGGATAGCTGAAGTTGCGTGAAGAAACTCATACAGCTGAAGACTTCTTCGCAGTCAAAAGGCTGGGTATGCAAGCTGGGGGAAGGGCACAAAATAGTGAAAAAGAGCAAAACTAGAGAGAAAGTACAGTTTTGTACCTACCATAAATGTAGATGTTAGAGTGCTCATACAGCTGCAATCATAACAGATGGGTTATCCTGCCGTCAAGCGGGTCCTCGGTCGGCCGAATTCCAAAGTCTAGGTCCAGCGTCGGTTGTCGTCACTTCCTCCCTGACGTCAGTGCGGCAGGGGTATAAAAGAGGCAGCCGACGCCATTTTCTTCAGTTTTTCTTCCCCCAGATGTCAGGTGCCCCCAGAAGGAAGGCAAACATAATGTTATGCAAAAATGCAATGTTGATAAATCAAAAACAGTAGTTGCAAACAAATACACCATAAAAGAGTACCCCAAAAGGTTATATGAAAAGGGTTTGTCATAAGGCCTGTCCTAAGAGGGGTTGGAGGGAGGGAAACCTGGACTGCAGCTGTATGAGCACTCGAACATCTACATTTATGGTAGGTACAAAACTGTACTATGTTCATCGTGAATACAGCTGCAGTCATAACAGATGGGTAGAATCCCAAAGCTAAGTAAGGGTGGTAGGCACTAAGTGGAACTAGGAGGTGCTAGGATGCCCTGCAGGACTGCTATGGCAAAGCCCGCTCTAGATTTAGAGTATAGTGGGAGGTGATAGTGCATGGAGAAAGTGTGCACTGAACTCCAGGTGGCTGCTTCCAAAATATCCTTGGTAGGGAGCCCCCTGAGGAAGGCTGCAGAGGTAGCTGTGGCTCTGGTGGAGTGGGATCTGATGCATGCAGACACAGTTTTTCCATGAAATGAGTAACAAAAGCGTATGCAGTGGGCTATCCATTTTGAAATTGTCTGTTTGGAAATAGCCTTTCCTTGAGCACCTGCAGCATAGGACACAAAGAGTTGCTCAGATTTCCTGAATGGCTTTGTCCTGTCCAAATAATAACAAAGTTGTCTGTGAATGTCCAAGGAATGTAGTAGTCTTTCCATTTGTTTTGTGGATTAGGATAAAAGGTAGGTAAGTGGATAGTCTGATTCAAAGCTACACTGGATACCACCTTTGGCATAAAGGTAGGGTTGGTTCGTAAGGAAACTCTGTCCCGATGGAAAATGATGAATGGTTGCACAGCCATGAGGGCCTGTAGCTCCGAAACCCTGCGAGCTGAGGTGATAGCCAGAAGAAAGGCTGTTTTCCATGACAAGTACTGTAACTCTGATGAAGAAGCTGGCTCGAAGGGAGGAAGGGTCAGCTTTTCCAATACGAAGTTGAGGTCCCAAGCAGGGACTGGTAGTTTCCTTGGGGGTTTTATATTCTTTGCCCCTCTGAGGAACTGCCTTAAGAGAGGGTGGGAGAATAAAGGAGGATCTGTGTTGTATTGTGCAGAAATGGCTGAAGCATGGATCTTGATGGAGGAGAAGGAAAGTCCATTGTTTAACATCTCAGCTAGGTACTGTAAAATTTGAGGTATATATTTATTACCCAAGGATTCTGTCCCTTCTTTTGATTCCAGGCACAAAATCGTTTCCATTTGGCGGAGTAGGCCTTTCTAGTAGAAGGTCTTCTGGCCTCCAAGATGACATCCTGCACCTCCTTGGAGAGGAGAAACTGTTGGGAAATCAAGGAATTCTCCATGCAGCTAGATTTAGAGTTTTGAGATGGCTGTGACGAGTTTTGTAGTTGTGCTGGGACAACAGAAGAGGGACTAGAGGTAGGATCCATGGTGGGGAATGTGTCTGGCTCTTCAGGAGCAGATACCAGTGTTGCCTTGGCCAGTCTGGAACAATGAGAATCATTTTCAGCCTCTCTGCTCTGGCTTTTAATAGAATTTTGGGCAGCAGAGAAAGAGGCGGGAAGGCATAGACTGTCAATGTTGCCCAATTGAAGGGAAGTGCGTCCAATTTCCAGGCCTGTGGATGATAGGTCCTTGAACAAAATTTTTTCAGCTGGCAATTTCTGTGGGAAGCAAAGAGATCTATGTCTGGCTGTCCCCATGCCTGAGTTATCTTTGTGAAAATTTGAGGATGCAACTTCCATTCATGTGGATCTGTCATATTTCTGCTTAGGTTGTCTGCCAGTGTGTTTTCCTTCCCTGGCAGGAATTGTGCCTGTAGTTGAATTTTCAATTCCAGTGCTGTGTTCCATAGGGTCATGGCTTGCCTGCACAGGGGGTATGAATGAGTTCCCCCCTGTTTGTTTATATACCACATCACTGTGGTGTTGTCTGTCCTTATAGCTGGCCTGGATGCAGTAGGTCTTTGAAGGTCATAATAGCCTTTTGCACGGCTAGCATTTCCTTTTGGTTGATGTGAAGGAGCTTCTCTTTTCGTGCCCATTTTCCCTGAATGCACTGATTTGTCATGTGTGCTCCCCAGGCGTAGTCTGAAGCGTCTGTTGTAATGATTTGAGTTGCTTGAGGTACACAGAAAGGAAGACCTGTGTTTCTTTGGCAAGCTTGAGCCCACCACATAAATTCCTTTTGAAGGCATGGAATGAGTGGTATAATTGCTTCCAAGCTGTGGCTATGTTGAGACCATAAGTTTTTTAGGTACCATTGAAGTTTCCTCATAAGTAGCTTTGCACATGGGATAAGGAGGATGCAAGATGCCATGAATCCCAGAGCCTGCAGGACTTTCCTTGCAGTTAGCCTGGTGTAAGTTGCCATTTTTCTGAAGTATTGAGACAGTTGCCCTTGCTTGTCTGGCGTGAGGTAGGCCATCTGGGTAGTTGTATCCAAGTTGGCACCCAGGAAAATAAATTGTTGAGAGGGTATTATTTTTGATTTCTTTTTGTTGATTGTGTATCCCAGGAAGTTCAACAGTTTTATTACAAACTCCAGGTGCTGCGGTAGTATGTCCTTGCTGTCCGCTTGGATCAGGCAGTCGTCCAGATATGGGTAGATTTGTATCCCTTGTAGTCTGCAGAAGGCGATTACTGATGCCAGGCATTTCATAAACACTCTGGGCACAGTAGATAAGCCAAAGGGCAATGCAGAGAATTGGTAATGGGTTGAACCTGCAAGAAATCTGAGGTATCTTCTGCAATCTTGTCTGACAGGGACATGCAGGTATGCCTCCTTGAGGTCCAATGTTACCAGCCAGGACTCCTTGCCCAGCATGGGAAGAAGCTGCTGTAATGTGAGCATCTTGAATTTTGGCACCTGTAGATATGTGTTTAGGATGGATAGGTCTAAGATAGGTCTCCAATCTTTGTCTTTCCTTGGTACCAGGAATAGTCTGGAATAAAACCCTTGACCTTGTTCTTTTGCAGGTACCTCTTGAATTGCTTTCATGTCCATGAAAGCAGAAATTTGTTTTTGTGCCTCTGCCCTTTGATTTTGTGGCAGGTTTGGCATGCCTCTCATTTTTGGAAGGGTGTGAAAGTGGAACCTGTAGCCTCTGTCTATAATGTCCAGAATCCATTTGTCTTTTGTAACAATATGCCAATTTTTTGAGAATAATGTCAGTTTTCCGCCCAAATGTGCTGCCATTAAAGCTTTGCTTGGCAGGTGTAGGGGGAAGTCATTGTGTCTGTTTTCTAAAAGACTGTGATCTATCTTCTCCACTTCTTGGGGTTGGGTGCTTGCCACTGTCTGGCTCTGAAAGATCCTTGAGGTTGCCCTCTACCCCTTGGACGCCTGTATCTGCCCCTTTGAGGTCTGTCCGTGGCTGGAAAGGACCAATTTTTTGAAGGCCAGTTTCTGCTGAAACGTGGAGGCTGTACCTGCAGGAAATCTTTCACTGTTTGCATTGATTTCGCTTTTTCCTCCATTTTCTTTAGCACCTCCTCTGCTTTAACACCAAACAATACATCTTTTTGAAGAGGTGCATCTAATAATTTAGCTTTGACATGATCTGGTAAGGTTTGCTCTTTGAGCCAAGCATGCCTATGTATAACAGACCCCGTAACAGCAGCTCTACATGAGGCCTCTAAAGCATCAAAACCACACTGCAAGGTATGTTTACCCACTTGCTCTGCACCATGCAACAAATCCTGCAACTCTTTTAAATCTGGTTGTTCTGGTTGTGTCATTTTGCTTTTCAGCTAAGATATCAAAAACTGTTGATACTTTAACATATGGAACTGACAGTTTAATGCCCTCATGGTTAAAGCGGTCGAGGTGTACACCTTTTCCCCCCACCTTTCTAAAGATCTGGAATCTCTCTCTGAAGGTAATGGGTTTTTAGCAGTAGAGGCCTTAATTCCCTTGGGACCCTGTGAAATAGTTTCTGGGTCAGCAGTATGGCTTTTATATAGGAACTGGTGAGAATCAGGAACCAGGTAATACCTGTCTGGTTTAACAGGAGCTGGAGGCAAAGAATCAGGATTAAGGCTGGCTTCTGTGTACACATCATCCAATATATCTAGAACAGGAGGGATAGCCAGAGGCCTATGCTGGGGGAGCAGAAGAAATTCCCTGAGCCTTTTCTTGGAATCTGAGTAATCTTGGCCTTCCCAGTGAAAGTGTTCCCTCAATGTATGCAGGGTTTCCCTAAAAGAGAAGTCCTCAGAGGGGAGACCGAGGGAATAGACTCCTCTGCATCAGAGTCTTCGAATGGAGAATAGGCACAATCCTGGTCCTCAGATAGTTCTGAGGCAATAGAAGCTTGATCTGAGGAAGGGTAGTCTTCCTCTAATCTGGGCCTTTTGTCAGAGGGGGGTTGAGAACCCCTGATAAGAGTAATCAAATCCTCAGCCATTTTAAGCATCTGTTTTTTAGGCATGGAGCCTTGAGAGGGTGTCTGAGGAACCTGTTTTTTGGTTTTCATGGCTGTTTTAGATTTAGTGAAGGCTTTAATAGAGAAGGAGGAAGGCCTGAAGACCCCTTGAGAAATGGCAGGCCTGTCTAAATTCTGAGTTTCCCCGCCAGGAGTGGTGTCGGTATCTGTAGTAGGAATGGGGGCCGAGGAGCCTGCGACCTCGGGTACTGAAGACACCAGTAATGCATTGTCATCAGTACTGAGGGGCTGTGTTGGCACCTCGCTGAGTACCGGAGAACTGGTAGTCGGCCTTAGCGTGGTATCAGTAGGTGGTGCGGACCTCGTATGCCGGTCCTTATCTTTGCGTTTTTTGCTCAAAACTGGAGTAGGAGTATCCGACGACATAATATAATTAAATTTTTTGCCAAAAAAGTGAAGGGCGAACTCCGCCCAATGCTTAATAGTGCGTTTGTTGAATCTAGCACAAAAACGGCAGGCCGAGACGTCGTGGTCTGGGCCTAAGCAAGGTATACAGTAAGAGTGGAAATCCTTATGCGGTATTTGCTTCCCACATGAAATGCAATTATTAACTTTGTCTGACATCGGTCTGAGGCAAGAAAAGTTTCCCCAACGGGGTACTTAGCTTTCAAGAAGACTTCGGCTGTAATACTTTCGTAAATCTCAGAAGCTGGCCGACCGGCACTTGCGAACTGCTTCTGCTTCGGGCACCACGCGGCAAGAAAGACTGAAGAAAATGGCGTCGGCTGCCTCTTTTATACTCCTGCCGCACTGACGTCAGGGAGGAAGCGACGACAACCGACGCCGGACCTAGACTTTGGAATTCGGCTGACCGAGGACCCGCCTGACGGCAGGATAACCCATCTGTTATGACTGCAGCTGTATGCACGATGAACATCGGGGGACAGCAAGGTATTCAGCAGCACCGTGTAAAGCAGGCAGCTACACTGAATGGATGTGATACTTTTAGGAGAGACCTGAAAAAAAATCAGCATGGACCGACAAATGGCAGCTAAGATTTTATGTTGCTAAGACAGTCTGAAAATAGTACACCTAGAGAGGTGCAGCTTAGTGCCACAGAGCAGAAAACATCTAAGACTGGTAATAAATGCTGCCATTAACTACTGGCATCACAGCACAAAGACAGTTACCAAAGTCACTTGGATGCTGGGCTGCATCTATGGAGACAGACTCCAGAGAACAGGAAGTCATTCTCTTCTCTGTTTTGTAGTCAATGGTAAGAGATTATATGGAATACTGCTTCCAGTTCTGAAGACCACATGGGGCAAAGGAAAGAAAAGGTGCCAGAGTGGGTGTAGAGAACGACAAAAAGGTTGAAAGAGAATGGAAGTGAATCCTTTAAAGGACAACAACTAAAAAATGTTACGGGGAAGGAGGAAAGAGACAGCTATATACTGCTACCTGCAATTATCTAGTCAAAAAAGAAAAATCATTATATCTGGCAAGCATTCCAACAGGAAATGCTCACTACCAAAGACATAACAGAAACATTTGGTCCCGGTGGCACTGTACAGTGCTGGAATTATGCAAGAATAGCCTTATTTAATTTCAGCCCCCCCACTCTACCAGCAGCTGTCGAGGGTTATCCCAAGTTGTAGTTCTATCCACAGTACTGTCCCTAACTTATCTTGCTACTAAAGGAAAGTAGGGGCTTTGCTGCTCCTGATGATTTAGCAACATCTGGGAGGCACAGGTCTGCAGTGTGAATTACACCCCACTTGAAAGCATTCTTGGACTAGAGATGTATCTGGCCACCATAGAAACAAAGTACAGTTCTGGAGGCAGTTATCATAATAGCAGACCTTTGACTGTGGTTACTGTTGCAGATCTCTGCTGCATGTGGAACATCATGTCTGCCACAACTTTCAGAGCTTAGGACCCCTCTTTCATGGGCAAAGTGATGTTACCTTACCTTGGATATCTTCATGTACAAGGTATGCAAGTGCCATCTACCTGGGCCACCTTTTGTTCTTTCTTGCCAACTCATCAAGTCAATGGTAGCCAAAACTGCAGTCTGTCAGTCCTGAAAGACTCCCCAGGGTTGGAACTGTGACCTGGAGGATTCAAGCTTTCATGAGCAGCGTGAATAAGAAGGGTGAAGAAAAGCAACAAGATAAGGACAAGAGATAGGAAGAGGGCACTCGCCTTTGCACCCAAGTGTCCCAAGCAGTAAAGATGATAGAGGAAATGGAATATGGATTGCAACAGTAATCTATCATTTTCTATTCAAGTAAATGGTCTACGCAACTCTACTATGTTCTGTGTGTGTGAATAATTGTTGCAGTCATAACATTAGGGAAAATTTCCAAAGCTGGCCCTCTTTCTCTGTGCCCCTCACACCTTCTGCTCATTATATATACTAACTCTGAGATGGAACAATCCCCAGGGAAAGGCATATTCCCTCAAGTGGTGATTGCTGATGTTCCACAAATGTCAACCTTTCACGATTGTCTTTCCTACTGCCGATATCGTAGTGTGTCAAACTAGTGAGGTGTTATTATATATATTTCCGCGGTGGTGCAGCAGTAGCTTTGTTGCCTCACAGCAAGAGGTTCTCCCATTCGATTCTCGGCTGGAGTGTGGGGAGTCTGCATGTCCTCCCCGCAGTTGGGTGGGCATTGGAAAGACATGCGTAAATGGGCATGCCTTCGTTGAAGGCTGAACGTCGAGTTAGCACCTCGGCGTTTGTGAAAGTCTACTGCCAATCATTAGCAGACCAGAGTTCCGCTGTGGCGACCCCTAACCGGGAAAAGCCGAAAGACAAACAACATGCATGCATACACACACACACACATATATATATATATATATATATATATATATATATATATACACACACACACACACACACAGACACACGCACACTATGGATATAAAACTTTCACACACCCCTGTTAAAATGCCAGGTTTTTGTGATATAAAAAAATGAGACCACAATAAATAATTTAAAACCTTTTCCCACCTTTAATGTAACATATAACCTGTACAATTCAATTGAAAAACAAACTAATCTGTTAGGGAAAAATGTACAATAAGTTGGTTGCATAAGTGTGCACACCCTTAAACTAATACATAGATGAAGCACTTTTTGATTTAATTACAGCATTCAGTCTTCTTGGATACACACCTGCCATCAATTAAAGAGGCTCTGATTAACCCCAAATAAAGTTCAGTTGCCCTAGTAGGATTTTCCTGACATTTACTCGGTTGCCTGCTACAGCAAAAGCCACAATTAACAGACAGCTTACAAAGCATCAAAGGGATCTCACTGTTGAAAGTTATCAGTCAGGAGAAGGCTATATAAAAATTCCCACAACACTGGATATACCATGGAACACAGTGAAGACAGTCATCAAAGTGGAGAAAATATGGGACAATGGTGATGTCGCAAAGAAATGGATGTCCCTCCAAAATTGATGAAAAGACGAGACGAAAACTGGTCAGGGAGGCTGCCAAGAGACATACAGCAACACTGAAGGAGTTGCAGGAAATTCTGTCAAGCACTGGTTGTGTACTACGTGTGACAACAATCTCCTGTATTCTCCATATGTCTGGGTTATGGGGTAGGGTTGCAATATGGAAGCCTTTTCTTACACAGAAAAACATCCAGGCCCAGCTAAAATTTGCAAAACAATACATCACGTCTCCCAAAAAGCATGTGGGAAAATGTGTTACGGTCTGATGAGACCAGGGCTGAATTTTTTGGCCACAATTCCAAAAGGTACGTTTGGCGCAAAAACGACACCGCTTCACC
>NC_056738.1:177439323-177462438 GCF_019279795.1 Protopterus annectens
CCCCTTTTGAAAGATCTTTCAGATCTTTCCGGCGTGAGTATCTTGAGGACAGATATCGCACATTGCCAGATATACTAACCTCTGTGTTGTACAATTACCATTCCTAAAGTTGATGTTAGTCCTTAATCTGTCGCTCAATGTAGTAACAGTTCCCCTAAAAATGAAACTACACTGGGAACAACTACCACAACTTGTAGTCCATTTCCCATTCCCGTTTCCAATGCAATTTTTTGTTTTTTCTACCAATTTCTTAAGATTCATTCCCACCTTGTTTATAAAAAAGGGTTGGTCACCCAACATTAGGTAAATATCCTGTCTGGTTCTAAAAATACTCCAATTTTTTTCGCATAATAGCTTTAATATTTTTAGATATAGTACTGTATTGTACTATACATGCTCTTGTAAATGCCCCAAACCCAGGATGGGATTGGGGACTACCTGAGGGTGGGTTTGTAAACTGACCTGCTCCCAAAAGGGGTTTGTATTTCCTACCTCATTCACCATACACTTCATCCAAAATTGAATTTATTATGTCTTTGGGATAGCCCCTTTGTAAAAACATTTTGGTCAAATTAACAAATTCTTTTTTGACATTGGTGTGTTCAGAAGTCATTCTAGCAATACGTATAGCCTGTCCTTTAACAATGCTTTTCTTTTGGGACAAGGGGTGATGACTCCTGAAATGCAAGTAAGAGTTGTAAAAAGTACTCTTATGAAAAACCTGAGATCTGAAACCATGGACATTATGAGAAATTAATGTATCCAAAAATGGTAGTTGTTGTTCGTGACAGGAAAATGTAAACTTGAGAAAGGTAGTAGTTTCATTCAAATAATCAATAAATGCAGGAATATTGTCTTTGTCTTCCTTCAATAGAATAAAAATGTCGTCCAGGTATCGATTGTATAATAGTACATGTTCAGCCCACCTAGTGCTATTGAAAACATGTTTAAGCCCCCATCCAAAAAGGACTAAATTGGCATACACCAGTGCACATACTGCTCCCATGGCCACCCCAGAAATTTGTTGGTAATATTGCCCTTCAATATAGATGTAGTTATAATCTAGAACCATAGACATTAATTCACATATAAGGGTGACCTCCCCATGAGTCAAACTGGAATTGAGAAATAATATATCCTCGAAAAATTCCATACAATCTTTCTTAGGGATACAGGTGAATAAATCCTTAATGTCTATGGTTAAGAAAATAAAAACTGGGCTCCATATTTCTTTACTAAGTTGTCCCAAGAAATCCCAGGAGTCCCTATCCAAATGTGGAACTCCTTTGACAATATGTTTAACCTTGTTTTCCACAAAGCTGGACAAATTATGGGTCTTGGACCCCCCGGCAGACACTATGGGTCAAAAGGGTGGGGAGAAAATACTCTTGTGCACCTTAGGTATGCCAAAATCACAGGAACCCTGGGGTGGGTGTTGGTCAAAAGATCACAGGTGTTCTGGTCAATACGTTGATCCAATAAAAATTCTAACAAAAAACTATTGATACGTTGGTATCCAATGTGTATCTGGTTAATAGACACCTGTGTATAATTATCCTGATCAAATAACAAGTCCTGAATGATGTTGGTGTAATCAGTAGTATTAAAAATAACTATACCTTCCCCTTTATCGGGGGTCATAATTCGGACTGACCTGTCCTCTCTAATTTGGTTCAATAAAATCCTTTCTTTGGGGTTAAGATTAGAATAGAAATTTTTGTGTCCTGCCCAAAGTTTATACATATCCTCCTTAACGGCTGTCTCGAAGGTGTGTATAAAGGGGTGCAAAGATGGATTAAATATACTAGTTTTCCTAAGACCACCTTTGCCATTATGAATAACCTTCTGGTTAGAAAACATGACCTGAAAATTCAATTTCCTGGTGTAAAAATTGATATCCAGGTGACCGTCAGCAATGTCTGGGATACTGGCAGGCACAAATTTAAAACCCTTTAAAAAAAGTGTAAAATGTTAATTAGTAATAGATCGGTTGGTATAATTATAAATGTTGAATCCTTCAAAGGTGTGAACAATGTTATCATCTTCAACATTGGGGACTATACTTAATATTAATTCCTGCCTCTCCCCCTGTATGAGTTTTTCCTGTGATACTGACCCACATAATTGTGTCCATAATTCCTGCTTGCTATTCTTTCTGAGTGATGTAATGGGGGAAAATCCTGATTAGCTATGCCTTCTTGTGTTCCCTCAAACTCTGGTTCCTCATTCACAAGTGTTTCATCATTGAAAAATTGTTGTTCATCTAATACACCAATATCATGTTTAACAAAAATTTTATTAGTTGGATAGGCCTCCTTTAACTGATATTGTTTGATATCCGTGGACAACTTCCTACTTTTTTATGGAATAACACATTGCATTTCTTCTCTACTCTTTCTAATACTTTTTGATAAAACAGTTCATATTATTCAAATAACAAATCACTAATAATCTGTGCATTTAATACAGCCAATTCCTTCTGCAATTCCACTTGCATTTTTTCATGGTAAACCATCACTTTTTGCAACAGTTCAAAACCCTACCCATTAAACATATTAGTAAAATCCTCGATAATACAATTATCATAGTAAATCCCAAATGGAAATTTGAAACCCGTAAGCCTTGTGGTACCACTTTGGCTTTAATACATTCTCTAAAATATTTAGACTCAAGCTGCAAGGTTTTATATTTAAACAATTTATTTTCAAAGGTAAAAATAATATCTTTTAAAGATTTAAAGTGCATATTGTCAGCATTGACAGTGTTGCCTCATACATCAGGTTGTTCTTTAGAAAAAGTGTAATTTTTATTAATAAGATAGTCAGATTTGGAGCTGGGATGCAAACCACCCTTCGTTGTTGAAGCAGCTGTCCTAGCATGCTGATTCCCTGGTATAACCGGAGACCTAGAAACATTGCCGGAATTGTTCCCTGATACAGGAAAAATGTTTACAGTACCTGTTTGCAAACAAGGTGCAGCTCCAACATGTTCATCTGTAATGTTAAAAACATCCTGCCCATGGTAAACAGTGCCATTAGAAGTACCACTGTTACACTTTCGTCCATACTGGCAGTTGGAATGATGCACCTGTGCCGTGGTGATGACATCACAATGTTGTTTGCCAGTTTGCGATCCAGGAAGAGTTTCCATCACATTATTGACTAGATTAGTCTGATTACTGTTACCAAAGCCAAAAGAACAGGAATTAAAGGGCTTGGGAAGTTTATCACCTTTCCCAGTGTTTAGTGGTGAACTGTCCGAACATATAATTACTTTGTCCGAACTAATCGGACTGCTGTGCTTACCACCTCCAATGCTTTGTATAGTCAGCAAGTCAATAAGCCATGAAAGCTCTCCTTTAAGCATTTGCACATCCTGTTTGAGCTCGTATAGCTCCGCTGCCCACTCTATGGGTGTCCCCTCGGACAATGAGGCTTGTGTGGATCCACTATCCAGCTCAGGAGTTGGAGGAGATTCCATGTGGCCAGGAAACAAAATACAAACTCACCAAATGATAAAAGTTCCAGGATGCACGAAAAATACTTGTAACCAAAAGTAATGCTGTCAGTAGCCATCAAGGAAAACTCCACTTTATTTGAATCAAACACCAGCAAAATCCATTAGTTGTTAAGCGCTTTCATCATAGACAATGACTTCATCAGAATAAGGATAATTCACATGCTTGAAGAGGTCTATATATATACCTAGTAAATTAGCACATATTAAACTAATGAATTAGGTTAAAAAAATCAATTAAAAAAAACTTGCTTAAAGACACATACTCCAATATAAAATAAATACTAAATTCTCAAGTATAAAAGTCTATGTATATGCATGCTCAGCTCTTGTGAAACACAGTATATGAAAATGCATAGTTTTAAAATAATTTTTTGTTTTGTATTTAAAATGTATAAAAAATGTATTTATAAAATATAAACATTTTTCATGACTAAAAAACAGAGGGATACTTTAAAAAAAATGTTTAAAAATACTTGTTTGTTTTAGTAGACAGGAAATGCACAATGATTATAAAGTCATCTATTTAATCTGAGGTCCCAATCCTTAATTTGGATTCTTTCCTTTATGGCTGGTAATATGGAAACATTATCATTTAGTCCTGGGGGAAAGTTGGCGGCAAGCCTGAGTTGCCAAATAAGTTCCTTTTTCTAAGCTGATTCTTCCACTCTCCCCCACTGGGTTCAATGTCAACTGTGTCTAATATACCAAAATTGAAGCCTTGGAAATTTGGACAGCTTAGTGAATGCCTGTACAATGCATTCATTTCCTTTTTATTTTTTAATTCATATAAATGTTCATAAATCCTACGTTTGAAAGATCTTTACATCTTTCCAACGTAGTATGTGGGCAGGAGAGGTATCTCACATTGCCAGATATACTAACCTCTGTGTTCTACAATTACCATTCCTAAAATTGATGTTAGTCCTTAATCTGTCACTCAATGTAGTAACAGTTCTCCTAAAAATGAAACTACACTGGGAACAACTATCGCAACTTGTAGTCCCTTTCCCATTCCCGTTTCCAATACATTTTTTTGTTTTCTCTACCAATTTCTTAAGATTTATTCCCACCTTGTTTATAAAAAAGGGTTGGTCACCCCAAATTTGATAAATATCCTGGTTGGTTCTAAAAATACTCCATTTGTTTCACATAATAGCTTTAATATTTTTAGATATAGTACTGTATTGTACTATACATGCTTTTGTAAATGCCCCAGACCCAGGATGGGATTGGGGACTACCCGAGGGTGGGTTTGTAAACTGACCTGCTCCCAAAAGGGGTTTGTTTTTCTTACCCCATTCACCATACACTTTATCCAAAATTGAATTTATCATGTCTTTGGGTTAGCCCCTTTGTTGGTCAAATTAACAAATTATTTTTTGACATTGGTGTGTTCAGAAGTCATTCTAGCAATATGTATAGCCTATCCTTTAACAATGCTTTTCTTTTGGGAGAAGGGGTGATGACTGCTGAAATGCAAGTAAGAGTTACAAAAAGAGGAGTATGTGTCTTTAAGCAAGTTTTTTTTTCTTTTTTTTAATTGATTTATTTAACCTAATTCATTAGTTTAATATGTGCTAATTTTCTAGGTATATATAGACTTCTTCAAGCATGTGAATTATCCTTGTTCTGATGAAGTCTTTGTCTATGATGAAAGCACTTAACAACTAATGGATTTTGCTGGTGTTTGATTCAAATAAAGTGGAGTTTTCCTTGATGGCTATTGGGTGCATTACTTTTGGTTTCTTTGATGAAGAGATATTGCCTGTTTGGAAAGTGGATGTCTATGAATCAGTGAATGGCATTGTAGTGCAGCTCAGTACATCAGTTCAGGACAGTTTGTAGTATCCTACCATTGACTATAGATACTAATCATAATCTGTTTTCACCTGAAGTCTCAACAACATTGCATTCTTATGTTTTTGGTAGAGTATATATGTCTGTTACTCTAACGATAACAACTAGCTGAAAACTACGTCATTAAGAAATGCTGTTTTTTATCAATTTTTAATGACCATTTTGACTTTAGCTTGAACCTTGCAATTGCATTCAGAGTTTTTATCACATTGTCACATACTGACATAAGGATGCTTGGCCTTAAAAGAGTACATTGCATGAACTAATAACTATAAGGTCTGATTGCAATAGTCACCAGTTACACTGAAAGCAGGTCTTTTGGAATGTGGCCACTGGTGTAAGCCTGTTTACAGATAGGACTTACACCGAAGTAAGTCACTTACACTGAAAGCAGGTCTTACGGAATCAGGGCAGACTTACACTGAGAGTAACTCATTTGGAATCTGTCCTTAAGTCTATGATGATAAAGATTATCTAAGATGTGTTTCATTTTGAGCATGCAAAAAACATTAGTTGCTGTATAATTGAATGTGACAGATAAAATACAGTGCATTCATTGTCCATAGAGATATTGCCTGCACATTTTATATGGCTGATTTCTACAAACCATTTGCCATTGACCCTCAGTGTTAAAATTTTGTGGTATGACA
Source organism: Protopterus annectens (assembly GCF_019279795.1). Lineage (NCBI taxonomy): Eukaryota > Metazoa > Chordata > Ceratodontiformes > Protopteridae > Protopterus > Protopterus annectens. The sequence continues at coordinate 177,445,350 of NC_056738.1, forward strand.
TCTAACCTATTAAGCAAAAAAAAATTCTACAAGAAATAGATGCCATGCTGAACCAAGCTTTAGGCAATTTACTCTATAATTACCTACCTATGGATATTTACTGGGCTTCTACTAAATCCATAATTAGAGTTACCCTTATAAGTAAAGCTTCATATTATTAAAAAAATCTTCCCCAGGAGAAAGCCAATCTTAAAAGTCAAATGATTAATCTTGAATGCTAACTCCAATCATCCTTTAATCAAGAAACTGAAACTCAGATAACACAACTCCAGCAAAAACAATATGATCTAAATGCCGAAAACCCAACATACCAAGAAATCAAAACTTTAGCGAATTACTCTGAATGGGCTCACATGCCATCTAAATTCTTGGCAAGGCTTGTTAACTAAAACAAACCCTCCCTGAACATAACAGAACTCATTTACCAAGATAAACTCTACCACACTACTCAAGATATCATACGTATCTTTGAAAGTATATACACAAAATCCTATAGTCCATCAAACCTCTCTCATAATAAACAGGACCCAGATGCCTTCTTAAACCAATTAAATTTTCCCAAAATCAGTCCAGACCAACAAAACATTTTATCCTCCCCGATCTCCCAGCAAGAAATTATTATGACAATGAACAAACTCAAACTCAATAAATCACCAGGTCCAGATGGTCTTACGGTCGAATTCTACAAAGCCTTCCCACAAAAATTATCTCTCTTTCTTCTTCATCTCTTTAACCACATTACTACTAGTGGTGTAAGTGATATACATCTAAATGAATCTAAAATGATTCTCATACCTTAACCGAACTCTGACCTAAACCCCCCCGAACTATAGACCTATAACCCTAATAAATTTTGATATGAAAATATTTGAGTCAATACTAGCAAATAGAATTAAATCAATCATCCCAAACATTGAATCCCATGAACATTCAGGTTTCATAATACACAGACAAACCTTTGATTATACCCTCACATTGGACACCATGATCAATCTCTCTATCCATACACGCACGCCAATCTACACCTTAGCTATTGATGCCTCAAAAGCATTTGATAGACTCAATGTAAACTTTTTGCTTAATATCTTACCTGTCTTTAATATACCCAACTACTACATACAAGCTCTCAAAACACTATACTCCCAGGCACATACTTACCTAGAAATCAACAAACACCCATCTTCTCAAATTGACATTGAGAATGGTGCCAGACAAGGTTATCCTATGTCCCCCTATCTTTTTAATCTATACATTGAACCCCTTTTCCTTCTCACTTCTCAGAAAACTTTCCACCATATCCCCAATATCTTTAAAACTAAAATTAGCCTAGCAGCTTTTGCTGATGTTATAAATCTTTATTACACTTTACCTAATTCAGACATCCAGAAACTACTATCCGCTATAGATACCTTCTCAACTTTCTTGGATTACAAACTAAATCTAAAGAAAATAAATATCTTCCCTATTAACTTCCTATGTCAGCTTCCCACATACTCCTTAGCAGCTGGTATTAAAACTAGCCAGTCATTAAATTATCTAGGAATATCCTTCCACCAAGATCCTAAACAATCATATACAAATAATATTATTAAACTGTGGCCAAACATACAGCAGGATATTAGCAGATGGACAAAACTTCAACTTCCATTCCTTGCTAAAATAGCCACAATCAAAATTTATTTTCTACCGAGATTTCTATATGTTTGTAATACCTCCCATACCATTATCAACCTAAAATTCTTCAAAACCATCCACTCTACAATTTTCAAATTTATTTGGGCTCCCAAATCTATCAGAATCAGTTATAATAAATTGACCTACCGTAAAGACTATGGAGGGTTAGGGCTGCTGGACTTTAAACTATACTACGATATCATAAGCTGTAATAGACTAATAACAATAGCCAACCACACCCTGTCATCACAACAATGGTCTCTAACCTGGGTCAAACTAGTACACAACTATATCAAAACACTATGCATCAACCCAGAGCCCTCTCTTTCCTTTATAATGAGAATTTAAAAAATCTTAAAATACACCCAATCATTAAATATAAGATCACTATCATACAAAATATTTTCAAATCATTAAACCCATATTATACATTCACTTCCCTACAACCAATCAAAATTAACCCCAATCTCAATTTAAAAAAAAAAAAAAATATTTTACATTTGTTGACCAGGAAAGTCCGGCTGGATATATGTCCATTTTCAGTGGAGGCCCGGTGAGAAAAGCTCCAAATGCAATAACGAAATTTCATAAACAAAATTAAAGAGGATTTTTGACTATTAAGACTCAACTTACTTTAAACATAGTTAATATGCATATTCTTTACAAGTACAGTCATGGAGAATAACATAACACAGAGAGATTGTTGCATGGCTAACAAAAAATTCTTTAGGAATAGTTAAAAAAAGGAAATAAAACAAAGGAAGAGGAATCCAGTTCTACAGACTTAGAAATGAGAAGCAAGTGAGAAGAAAAAGGAGACAGTGTCAGTCAGGATTAGAGCATGGACATAGCCATTGTGATTTTAGGAAGGTTTTAAGTTTTTTGTTTGAAAAGAGGAGTGGATGTCAGGGATGTTCGTTCTCTTGGAAGCGTGTTCCAAGGGTTACCAGTCGAGTTAGTAAATAGGCAGTCCCCAGATCTGTTGTTGGATTTTAAGGAAGAGACAAGTACTCTGTTTGCAGATTTTAAGGTTAAAATATTTTGATAGGTGGTAATAAGGTTTCTGAGAATAGGAGTATTTGAGGGATGATGCAAAATCTTGTGAATGATTATGAGTTGCTGAAAAAGAAATTGGCTTTGCAGTTCTAACCATCCAAGAAGTTTGAGATTTTTGCAATGGTGGGTACGAAATGAGGCATCAGTGGCAAATCCGGCTATGCTGTTATAAGATATTGCCGACTTATTTATATTGCTTTTGGAGAGGTTTGTATAAATTGGTGAGGCATAGAGAGGGTAGAGATTAGGTGAGTTTGGGCAATAGTAGTTCTGGCTGAAGGAGTAAGAAAGGGTTTAATTCTGTGCAGGGAGCCCAGTTTTCTATTAACTGATTTGATAGTTAGAGTGATATAAGTGTCAAAATTAAGATTGTGATCAGTTGTTACCCCTAAAAATTTGGTGGTTATGTCAGGAGCTATTATGTACCATTTTTAGAGATGACTATGAAGTTTAAGGTGGTGGATTTCTGAGTGGGAGTGAACGACAATAATTTAGTTTTTTAGGGTTAAGGAGGAGACAGGGTTGATGAAACCTGTTTTCTACTAAGGTAAATATTTTTTGGGTTGTGGCTTGAGGTTGGGAAGTTGAGGTGGCACATATTAAGGTTGAGTCATCAGCATATTGTATACAGATGGTTGAGGAATGGAGGCTGACAGATCATTAATGAATATAGTAAAGAGGAGCGGTACCAAAATTGATCCTTGTGGGACTCTGAGAGTAATAGGGAGCAGAGAGGACAGTTTGTTGTCTCAGAGGACTGCTTGCTGTCTGTTTTCAAGGTAAGATTGAAACCATTTGACTGTCTAATGAGAGAGATTTAAGTGTGTCTATCAATAGTTCATGATTCACCATGTCAAATGCTTTGGAGAGGTCAGTAAACATGACAGAGGAGAGGAGATTGTTATTTCGATTTTTATTTATACAGTCTGTAAAGGATAGGAGAGCTGTGGTGGTGCTATGATATGGTCTAAAACCATGTTGGCAGTCTACTAGAATGTGATTTTGGAGAAGATGAGTAAGAAGTTGGCGATGAATGCATATCTCCATAATTTTTGCTATAGGTGAGAGTAGGGCTATTGGGCAAAAGTTTGAAAGTTCACTTCAGTTACCTCCCTTGTGGAGAGGGATAATATGTGAAACTTTCCAAATATTAGGGATGGAACATTCTGTAATGGTTCTGTTAATTAAAATAGAAATGGGGAAGGCAAGTAATCCAGCTGCTAATGTCATATATTTAGCTGGAAGGAGATCAGCTGATGGGGTACAAGGTTTGAGTTTCAACAGTAGGTTGTGTATGTTAGATGTGGGAATGGGTTGTAGTTGAAATAGGGGTAAAAAACTAGTCAACACAGGTGAGTTCAAGGAGGACACTACTAGTAAAGAATTGGCTAGAGATTGGACAGTTTCAGAGAAGAAATGTGTCAGCAATTTTGGTGGAAGAATGTTGAGTCAAGTTAGAGGGGGTGGGTGTTTTAGAGTGGCCAGGATGAAGTCATTTATTTATTCCTGACCAGAATTTTTGTGGGTTTTGATATTGGGTTTGTTGGAATTGTAGGTAATAGTTTTTTTTATCAAGGAATATGGCTTTCATAGTGGCATTTCTCAGTTGACGAAAGTGCAAGTGATCAGTTTGCTTTTTTGTATGTCTCCATTTAATCCAGATTTTATTTCTAAGTCACCTTTTTAGCTTAGTCTCTTTTGTGAGCCAGGGAGCTGGTTTATTCCTAATTCTGATCAATCGAGAAGGGGCATGGTGTTCCAGTATTTGTAAAAAATTATTGTTAAAGTATGAGGCAGCTTCCTCTAGAGGTAAGTTTTTTAAGGGGGTCCAATTGCAAGCTTTAAGCTCGGCATGAAAGTTAACTGGGTTTAGATTTTTTGTATTTCAGGTGGCTCTGAAGTTTACTAGATTGGGTATTGAGGTTTTTAACTTTGTTATAAAGGTAAGAAAGTGGTCACTGATATCGGGAAGTATGCCTGTTTTATAAAATTGGGGGTGACTGTTAACTAGTATCCAGTCTAAAGTGGTTTATTTATTGCTAGGTCTGTGAGTTCTTGTAGGGTGAGTGATAGTTTGATAAAAGCCATGAAGATTTATGTGGGTAGTAAGATTATTGTCAGTGCAACTTTTCCAGTCAATGTTGAGATCGCCAAGGAGTATGGTTTCTTGGGGAAATTTGAGGAGAGCCAACATAGGATGTTTTCAACAGTATTAATGTTATTACCTGGGGGATATAGGAGCAGATAATATTAATGGATTTATTAGCATTAATTAGAAACTTGGCCATTAGGATTCCGGCATTGCTAGGTGAAGGGTGTGTAATATCTAGGGCAGAGAGTTGCAGCTCAGATTTATATAATATTGCAACCCCACCACATTTCTTGTTAGGGTGGTCTAATCTAATTATGTTATAGCCTGGGAATAATATCATTGTCGTTGGTGGTTGGTTTGAGCCAGGTTTCAGTTAGGCATAAGATATCAAAGGAGTGTAAGTCTAACAGGGCATGTAGGTGGCTAATTTTATTATTTACACTACGGATGTTTAGGTGAGCAATGAGAGAGAGTTTTTGTTAGGAGAGTGGGTGCAGGAGGTGTCTGGATGCGGGGATTGGGGGTAAGGGATATGAGAATTTGGGCCTGGGTTAGGATGAATATCGGCATGAAGTAGTAAGTACTGTTGAGGCATAAGCGACAGTTTCAGTAGTTTACCAAGAATAGGTATAGTTCTTTTGGTTTGGAAATATTTGAAATGGATTGTTCTATGAAATTGAGGTTGAAGGTAGGCTGATGAAGATGTAATGTTACAATGGGAGTTTGAAGTATAAAGGGTGAGAGGTGTAGTTTGTTATAAGGGGGGAGGAATTTCAGTTAGATGTAGGGATTCATAGCAAGTGAGCTTATAGGATAGAAGTAGAGGGCAAAGTATTACAAATAAGAGGAGCATGTTGGAGTGTGTTTTAAAGTTATAGATGGACATAGTAAATGTAGTGTGGTAGGAGATACAGGGAGATTGAAGTGAGAACAGTGGGACAGTCAGGGGAGGGTCTGTTTGGTAAGAGATAAGTATAAGGGATTAGGGGTGGGACTATGTTAAAGGATTAGAAGAAGAAGATAAAGAGGAAAGAAGGGAGTGGTTTGGTAAGTATATAATGAGGTAAGTTAGGTTAGTGGATAGTGACGGGAGGGTGTGGTTTAATGAAGTATAAGGTTAGCTGCAGTGGGGGTGGGTGAGATTTGGGGTAGGGTAGGGTAGGGGAGCGGAGCGAGCCCGCAGGGTGTATGGAGTGGGTAGAGCTAGAAGGTAAGTACACAGAAAAAATATCAGCTGTCTTTATTGTTTTGGCTTTAAACTGTTGAAATTTGGGAGAAAATAAAGGTAAAAGCAAACTGTTAACACACAAAAATTTAGCAAAAGGATTAAGAAGGTGATACTCAAGTTTAAATCCTTTAGCAAGGGGATTAGGACAGTAATAGTCAATACAAAAGGATTTGGACTTCTAGGCTAGATACTTAATAGCTAAAGAATATGATGGTAGAATGCTGCCATCTAGTGGTCAGCTGGAAAAAAGGCAACTGGGAGAGGTAAAAGCAGGGGTCTTAAATCCAAAGTAAGGAGGTATGATACAAAAGACTAGGTAGAGGCAGTGGGTAGGGGTCTGCATTTGGCTGCTAGATCTCTCACAGAGGGGTGACCAAATAAGTATAGTCAGTACAAGTACTGATGATAAAGTGGGTAAATTACAACATACATGAAACAATGCTTCTTATGGAGTTTACTCTTTAAAAAGCTTTGCAAACAAACAGCTTCAGGGGCGTTTTCAGATTTAGTAAGAGGAATTATCCTTTAGGTTTATGGCAGGGAGGGAGCACCCGGATCACTTTACTGAAAGAGAGGAAAAAGAGTACACTGAGTTAGCACATTGTAGGTGTGAGAGTGAGAGGAAAAAGGGGAAATGTTAGGAAAAGACTATGAAGTACTAGACAATAGAGAAATAGTAAAAGTGACAAGGTGAGATTAGGAGAGAATATCAGCAGTAGAGTAAAGTTGGTACAAGGATGAGAGAGAAAGGAGGAAAGAAAGGAGCCAAAAGGAAGGGTTATATACAAAGGAAGAAGGAGAGGGCATAAGCTTTGAGGTCAAGTGAAGCAAATTAGGTTTGCAATGACAAAGGCATCAAATAAAGAACTATGGCATACAGAGCTCAAACAAGAAATACAAATTCCTAATTCACCTTCTATAAAATAAGGAAGGGAACTGGGAATATCCGGGTCAACAGTAAGGCTAAGGCTAACACACAGCCAATGCATGCACAGTTCAATTACACAACGATACAGAAGACAACCTTACATTTGGTGAAAACAACAGTACATAACATCTGCAGATAACACTTTCAATAATTTTGTCACTAATACAGTGTATGAGCTGGTCAAACAGATTACAGAAAAAGTATCACCAATCTATAGACATAACTCTAAACATGGAAAACTCACATGTGAGACAATATCAGGATTGTCAGTCACCCTGGTTTTAAAAGAATGTTAATTCACTGAAACATTTGTAATTATAGCAAAAGGACTATAGAATTAGGAAATAGCCTGATTAGAACCATAGGTTTAGACATATAACTTTGCAAGCTCTCCAAGTATGAGATAAGCCAGCTGTCAAAGTGACTTCACGATGTATACTACTTTAATTACCAGAAATTAAATCTGAATAGACCTATCTGATAAAACACTCAATTCCGCCAGATACAAAATACATCAATATGACCTGGTGAAACCACTCGCACATAATACCATATCATTTGTAGTATCAGCAGTTAAAAAATGCCATATAAAGTTAAAATCTACAAATTGCCAGAGGGTTTCCATAGAAATAACCACCATAGAGGGAGTTATGGACAACAGCCCACTTGCAGAAGCGTCTTAAAAATTGGCACCAAATTCCTTTTGGGTATACATAAGAAGAGAAATGCTTCTGTTCCTCTTAAGTACAACTGGCTCTTAATCTTGTAACTGGAAGGGAAAAAGAACCCTTAAGGTTCATTAATAATGTAAAATAGGACTCTTTTGATGTGTAGGTTCTTTGTGCCTAAACAGATTCAGGAGTAGGCAGTAGGTAACGTAAACGCAAAAGCATACAAAACAGATGCATATTTCATGTTCAGTATACTGAGCGTAGAGTAAAAAATGCCTTGCATAAAAGCCCCAAGGTGTCTCAGGTGGCTTTATAGTGTTATTGGTGTTGTTGCAAGTATGCAAAACAGAATATTAACCAGCCGGTTACTTTAGAGTAGCGATCTTAGTGTTACTTAGAAGTAGCGATGGTTATAGCCATGCCCTTAACAGGGGAAATTACTCAAAGTTGAGTATGGTGCTGAAATTGACCCAACGTTTCTACTAAAACTCAAAATGAATAACAACATGATTAACCTAAACAATTATCCCCTCCTCAAAAAACTAACCATCACTGATCTATTTCCCTTCAAGAACAATACTATCACTGAAATGAGAACACAATTAAAGCTCCATAAAAGCTATACAATTATTTTAAGACAAATTCGAGACCTTAGCCAGTATATCATAGACAATCCTGATATCAACGTGAATGACATTCAGACCTTTAAAACCATATGAAACCTCCTATCCACAAACAAAAACATGCTAACTCCTACAAACTTATTTTATCAATCAAAATGCAAAAAGAAGTTATTTATTCTGGTTAATGGAAGGAAATCAATCCTTCAATCACAAACAATCAAATATCTCAAGCGATCCAGGTTACCTCCAAACTTATTCCCCTTAAAAAACTTAAATATACACAGATCATGATACTTCATAATGCCTATCTTACTCCAGTCATTCTAAATAAAATATACTCAACCACTTCTCCATTCTGATCCTACTGTAATAATCACAAGGCTGATTTACTCCACATCTTCTGGAACTGCAAGTGCACCTACAAGCTATGGTGCTCACTTAGTGTCCAACTATAAAAAATGGGATATGAAAAATCAACCTTATCTTGGAAGCTAGCTCTCCTACACATTATCCCCGCTGGCCTGAATACACTTCAAATACATATATTAATAACACTAGTTTCATTACTTAAATACTACATTACACTGGAAGAATAGAGCATCACTCACATGGGAGGGTTTCAAACAATTAGCTACCAAACACCTACTAGCTCACAAATATTTAACCTATACTCAGAAATCCCTCACACACTTTACAGAATTTTGGAAATCCCTTTTTGAACAAATCCTAGGTTGAAGTTGGTATATATAATTAACAATGGACTTTTGGCATATGTGTAAATAGTTTTCACTATTTTACTTTTATGTTTTATTATTCGGCAATGTATTCACTGGGCATATGTTACCTGTCAATTATCAATGATATGTTCAATGTATCTATTTTCATGCAATTTACACAAAACAAAATTGGGGTATGACAGATAGCCTTGCTTATTGGATAAATATCACTGCAAAAACATGGTTGGTACAGCTGTATTGGATTTTCTCACATTTTTCGAATAATTATGCATTATTTTAAGATGTTCACAATACTGATCACTGCTGCAATATCTTTAAAAATATGGACTATACCCTGCCAAGGATATAACAGCCAGTCAGTTTCCAAACCTTCAGGGCACCTTCCATGTACCCAAACTGTCAGGCAGCTCAAGATGAGCTGATTAAAAACATATTTTGGTGTACAGTCTTTCAGAGCTTTACCGCCACTGAAGTGGCAACTCTGAGGCTTTCAAGGATTGATGGCTGGCTTGTGCTTTCCTATGCTGGGCAGATAAGTTCCCTTCAGGGAAAGAAAGACTTCCATTTTCTTAATTTTGTTAATGTTTTATTACTTTCTTCTTCAGAAAAGTTATTTTTAAGCTAGGAGTGTTGTGTTTTAATGGACTGTCTTGAGAATGGAATATACTTTTTAATGGAGTACACATTTCTTCTATCAGTTTAAAAGTGTTGTAAAGTAACTGAAAACATTTTTATGTGGATAAAATGTGTTTATTTTGCTTTAAAACACAGTATGCAAGATCCACAAAAGTATTTCAAAGTACTTTTTAGTGTTAATCTGTCAATAAAGTAACTTTTGTGGACTGGTAGTGTTTACCGGCAATTCCTGCTCGTCTTCTCCAGGGAGACATCATTTTCGGATGGACCACGGAACAGACTACTAGTCCCAAAGGTGGTCCTTCTTCCAGCCACAAAAAGAAAAAAATTAAGGAAACAGCATTTGCCATCACAGCAGGCTAACAGTTTTCTCAGCCACAGCTGGATGACTCTCCTGTGGCCATTTGTTTTACCTCAGACCACTTATCTTTTACCTGGATATCTCTGGTGTAGCACTGAACTTGTCCATTACTTTAAAGTCTGAGGTTAATACAGAATTAGAAATGACACAAGACACCAAGGCTCAGACTTAACAATTTATTAAGCAAAAACTTACTAAACAAACAGAAAAAACTATTAAATCATGTACTTAAAAGCATATGCATAAACAAAATAATTTTTGCCACTGATTGCGAGACTTCAATCCTATTCAGTGCAGCTATCTGTTCAGTCAAGGCAGGGCCAATACTGGCAAAATGGCTCTATGCTCAGTTCAGGCTCATGCTGTGATCAAATCCGAATGATGATGATTTCCATTTTTGCCTTTGAGCTTTTTATAGTCTTGAACAAACAACAGGGTCAGTAGGTTCAACTAATGATATATAGATCATAAGCTCATCATGAGTTGATGGAATATTTTAGAAAATTACAGATCATTTCCTAAGTTGTAAACAAGTATCGTAATGTCTGGTCTTATGCCTTACTTCCCTTTTCTGAAGATCAGTTAGCCCACAAACTTGTGATATAGTTCCTCATTGAAATCCCCATATTCTGGTAAACATCTTTTAAGCTGATAAACAACTTACAGATCAACAAAAGTTCAGTTATACTAGTAATCAGTGAGCAAGGCCTGCTCTTAAGCATATTATACTGTTACAATATTAGTAGCATATAGTATTGTAGCAGCATGTCAGATCAAGCGATAATCAAACATACACAGTGGTATGTGGCTCGAGGCATAACAAAAACCAGGTAGACTATGTGGATCCATCACAGACCACCCCTTGCATCGAGCAACATACGCTGTGTATCCCTTATGAGAGTTAAAACTGACAACATCAATTTGTAGCTCTTCATTACTTTATAGTAAATGCAGCATGATATTAAACAAAATAACACTGAAACTATTGTGGTCAAAAGCAAGGGATGCAACAACAAATTAAACCACACTGAAGCTTTAGATGACCATATAAAAATATCGTACCAATGTGAAACAGTTATATCCTGTATTTCATTTGCAATTTTTACAATGGTACCTTTATCTTTAATCATTTTAATCACTGTTTGATGAGCATCATTTAATGTTTTATTTAATAGTTGCAACACTATTTGTCCTTCCTGCTTAATCTGTTGAAAGCCTGGGTGGACTAGAGATGGCCATCTAAAAGTATGCAATGGTTCTATGCTAACATTAAATGTGATGTCTATCCATCTAGTCAATCTAATAATTTATCCAGTACAAAAGTCAATAATTGCATGGGTGTTACTTTTACAGTGTGCAACACTGCTTGTGATGATCCCATCACTCCAGGTTAATTTACAGGAGGATATCACACAAACTGTGGTATCATTTAGTTGATAGATGTTTGTACCATTTACTACATACCTGTGCCAAGTGCATTCCCCAGTTCCATTACGTAAGCATGGGTGAGGCTTCCTTTTCACCATTATGCATACCCACCCCTGGGGCCAGGTCTCACAACCTGCCAAATCAATGAGTACATCATTATAATTAATCAAAGTAGACTCAATTTGAGGCGCCCACCAATTATTTACAAATTGCAAGGGCAATGTAACAAATGGACAGACCTGCTTTGCTCCTTTTGTACTAGCAAGGTAGTCAAAAATCAGTATACAAGACTTATTTTCACATGTAAAGTCTATTGGCTTCAGCCAGTGATATAGTTGCAGTTCTCTTTGCCAATGGGTTGCCTTTTTAGCCCCACAAGTTTGGGCAAATTGTAAATATTGCTGATTGGCAGCCAACTGAGATAAGATACAAAAGGCCTGATTTACTTCTGCAGTGAGATTATTTAAAATCTGTTTGGTATATGTATTAGCATGTTCAATACACCTCCACATGATAGTTTGAGTTAAAATACTGTCTACAGTTCTTTATCCCAGTTCAGGATCATGATCTGCTAGTAGTTTAAAGGCCATAATTAGGTCAGTACCCAAACAACCTAATTTGCTATGTAAGGTATCTATATCTACACTGTTTAAGAATCCAGTCCCTGTTCCGACTGCACCTAGTGCAGTACCTAGAATACCTGTAACATCACGTTTATTCCTTTTATATTTGTAATGTCTATATTTGATATGCAAGGAATTAACTGGCCATAATGTTATAATTTTGCAATGTGGATATGTGGTAGTAATATTAACTGCTGTCATGTTAATTATCATTTTAATACATTGTATAACTCTAGCACTACTTACAGTTTTACATCCTCTTGTATACCTCACCACATGTTCCAAACCATCAAATACAGCTGAACTATTGTCCATGGCATATATCTCCAAACTTGGAGATAGGGTTTCCGTGGTGTCATTTTTCCTTTGAAATTCAGCTATGCAGGAGGAATCTAATGGAGACTTGGCCAGTGGAAATCCTGACTCATTTAGCCTTTGGTATAAACCTCCAAAAGGGTTGGAAGCACACTTTTCAGGATGTCTATCACAGTTTAGTCTACATACAGTTGTGATGTTCTCAGTCTGAGTGATATTCCAAATTAGGGCAGATTTAGGTGTCACCGCATATAAAAAATGCCCCCAATTTCCAGTAAAAGTCACATTCTGCCATTAGATTTGCAGCATCTTCCTCGTCAAATAGAGGATAGGATCAAGACAGTCATATGGCCCATCTAAGTGTTGTCATTGGAAAAGGTTGGCGCTTTCCCAAACGGTAGCAACAATCTATGGAGAGGAAAGTACAATGATTGTTTAGCAGAATCAAGTAATACTAAAACAGTATCACCAGGTCCATCAGAAATAACAGTCCCATGTTCATTTGGCTGATTGGGTGTGGTTACTATAACTCTCATTCCCAGCCATTTGCTTGGTTTAGTATTACAGTCTTGTAACAAAATAACAGTATCTTCATGCATACAAATTTCTACCAAAGGTTGTCCTTTTTGAATCATCTGTGTCTTGTTATTTAAATTGATAGCCTTTACTATAATTTCCGTTCTGGCTCCCATAATGCAAAAACCTCACAATTTTCCCCTAATAGTCCTTTTTGCCCCCAGTGCCAATTTTCTGGGAGATAGATCTTCCAACCTGTCTCAACTAATACTATATTTTGTGTTGGTGCTCTTTGTTCAGTCAATGCGCATAGCCAGAACCGAGTTTGATCAGCATTTGACAAAAGAAGGTTTATGGCATTTGGGTTCAGCTTTTCTAATTTCAAAATACAACCGTTAGACAGAATGTCATTCATATGCATTTGCAAAGGGGTTCCTTGATGCTTTCGAGGCCTATTATTCAGCTGGCTCACAGCTAATTCTAATACATTTGCCCAGCCTCATAACATTCCATCACTTGTATTCTTTCAGATTTGCTCTTTAAGGAGCCCATTATACCTTTCAGTCAAACCAGCAGCTTGAGGATGATATGGGATATGCAGCACCCATCGAACTCCATTTTCTTTTGCACATTCCTGAACTTTTGCTCCAGTAAAGTGACTGCCTTGGTCACTTAGGATTTCACTGGGAACCCCATATGTTATGCACAATTTATTCAATTCTTTTAACACTGCTTGTTGGTTTGTCTTTTTGCATGGGGACACCATTAGTAATCCTGAATAAGTGTCCACCATCGTTAGGCAACACTGCTGATTTTGATCCAGTGGTAAAGGACCAATAAAGTCTATTTGCCAGATTTGTGCTGAACGACTGCCTCGGTGAATGTGCTCACATACTTCCACCTGCAGTTGCTTTCATTTATTTCTTTGACAGTTTTCACACTGCTTTATAACATCTGCAGTTATTTCCTTATTCAACTGCATACCATCCCTCCATGCCCATTCTATTATTGCATCTCTTCCCAAGAGTCCACTTCAATCATGGGCCCATCTTGCCATACTAGCACTTTTGATTTTCTCTTCAGAAACACGTACCATGGCCATCTTGTCTACCTGCTGGTTGTGCCTTATTTCATTTGTCACAAGTGATGCATGAACATCTACATGTCCGACACTGATTTCGCATTGTTGAGCTTTTTCCCAAATTCGTTGCCAATCTTCTGAGCCTCCCCACAGAGGTTTGCCATGGATTTTCCAATTCTGTTGTTGCCAGGCAGGTAACCAGGCTGTCAGTCCTTTACAAAATGCCCAGTTGTTAGAATAGATGTATGCCTCATCTCCGGGTGACAAATTATCGATGACTAGGGCAACAGCTTGTAATTCTGCCTGATTATTTGAACTGGCAGTACCTTCATCAAACAACACGGTTTCTGTTCGTGGGCAATAAGCCACCTCAGTTCAGGTCCTGCCATTTGATCCAATTTTAGTAGAACCATCAGTAAACCATGCGTGTTTCTGTTTTTCTGCATCTAAATTATCAAATGGTGACGCTTCAGTGATTGGTGACTTTGAAAGCTGTTGCTGTTGTTCTATCACATCAGTATCATCCAAAATTACCAGTCTGGCTAACTGTTGTTGTACGTGAGATACTCCAGGTACGATGTTGGCCCTTTCCTGCAAATACCATTTCCATTTTTGTAAGGTCGAAGATTGTGCTATTAGAGTTTTCATCAAATTATCTCATAACCACCCCTGGATTGGGTAGTCTATCTTAACTGTCACTGTTTGTTGTTTAGTTATTCCTTCCACATGAATCAATGCTGTGTACACTGCCAGCACATGTTGCTCAAGAGGGCTATATCTAACCTGTGCTGCAGTTAGGGGTTTGGATCAAAATCCCAATGGTCTCTTTATCCCAGTGTCATCCTTTTGCCACAATCCCCAAGACATAACATTATTGGCAACAGTTACTTCTAAGATAAAAGGTTGCTGTGGATCAATTGGGCCCAGCCCCACACTCTGCTGTAAGGCATTTTTTGCTTCTTCGAAAGCTGTTTGCTGCTTGGGACCCCATTGAAAGTCACATTTTTTCCTCATCACATAGTGAATAGGCCGCAAAATCAGCCAAAGGTAAGGTACAAATGCCCTCCAAATGCCCATTGCTCCCAAGAAGGACTGTGCCTGCTGTTTCGTCTTTAGGACTGCAATTTTTTGAATACTCTCTGGTGTCGCTGTAAGTATTTCCCTTTCCACCCCATTCCAAATCATACCAAGGAATTTTACTGATGTCCCTTGTTGTGTTTTATTTTCATTTATAGCCCACCCTCTGTTCCGAAGGTGCTGGATTACAGTTTTTAATGCGATATCTACATCAGACTTCTCTCCGGTAATCATTATGTCACTTTGTCCAGTTGTAGCTTGGCTAGATCTCTAGCCACCAATCCATGACATAGGGTAGGGCTTTGCAGATATCCTTGCGGTAACACTTCATAGGTTCGTAGGTTACTGCCTCCCCTCCCAAGTAAAAGCAAATTGGGCTCTGATTTCTTCTGCTATCGGAATGGAGAAGAAAGCATTTGCTAAGTCCAAAACTGCATGATATGGCCCAGCAGATGAAGACGATATTTCCACGATCGTAACAATATCTGGAACAGCTGCCGCTAAAGGAGGGACCACCTTGTTCAGACCTCGATAATCTACGGTCATCTGCCATGACCCATCAGATTTCTTTACTGGCCACACCGGACTGTTGAATGGACTCACAGTTGGCTCAAGTATGCCAACCCGAAACAGTTTTTGGATCGTTTCAGTGATCTCGGCGTGCCCACCTGAGATACAATACTGTTTGATGTTTACTATTGTTTTAGGTGTGGGAATATAAAGTAGTTCCCACTTAGCATTGCCTCGGACTACAGCCTTGACTGCGTTGACTGAACAATGCCACACTCCAAACCTAAATGGCCCTACAGTGGTTTTTAAAGCTTTACCCTTTAATACATCTATTCCTAAAATGTGTTCAGGTACTGGAGCTATTACTGCTTCAATGAAAATAGGAATACCATCCTCAAAAGCTATTTTAACCTTGATTCTGGTACCTA
Organism: Protopterus annectens; assembly: GCF_019279795.1. NCBI lineage: Eukaryota > Metazoa > Chordata > Ceratodontiformes > Protopteridae > Protopterus > Protopterus annectens. Next base: position 177,461,334 of record NC_056738.1, read on the forward strand.
GTGTTTTCGGCCCCCCCTCCCCCCATAACCATCAATCTCTACACATTGTCCACGAAATTTACAGGGGTTGCCTGCAAAAATGGTTATTTCTGATCCTGTGTCTACCAGAGCCATTACATGTTGTGGCCCTCCCCTCCAAAAAATGGTAAGAGGTACGTAAGGGCGTCGGTCCCCAGGTGTAATTGCTCTTACTGTACCCCTAGCTACTGGGGACCCGCCTACTAGTCAATTTGTCTCTGTTTTTTCAACCGGGGTTCTCCATTCCTTTTCTCCCCAATCTCTCTCATCACTGAATTCTCCCTTTTGCCACTGTGCTAACTCCTCATCAGTAGGGATGTCAGGATATAATTGATTCCACCCTACCTTCCCTTCAGTGGTACTTCTGGTTGGACTTTTTGTAGGGGTTTGCTTTTTGCCTGCAGAGCTTGAGCCTTTCTCTTTTTGTTTTTGTTTCCATTTTTTATATAATTCCTCGGTAGCTATCCCATCTATTTCTGCAACTTCTACCCCCACCTTAATAGATCCAGAAACATTTGCTTTCTTGTGACTTTTTCACCAGATTTATTTTTTGGTTTCTCTGCATTTGTTTTTCTAGCTCTTCTCTGTTCTTTTTCTTCAACTAATTTTGCCAATTGATTTAAAGTGACTATTACATCCCATACCTGCTGACCTACACAGCCTGCTATGGCTGCCATCAGCTGCCCTTTCCACCACTGTGGTTATTTTCTGATCAATTTACTTCTCATATTGCTGGTCATTATTTGTGCATCTGGTCCTTTCGGAAGCACTACTGTCCCATTCTTTAATTCTAATGAATAAATGGCAGCCAACATAGCCATGTCCCTTAACTGCTATATTGCCTCTGCTATTGTTTTTCAAGGCTTATGTTCATCAGCTACTGCTGTAGCGTCAGGCCAAGCAGCTTGGAAAGCTGTGGCTAATCACACCACCAGTGTATTTACCTGGGGATCATCATGGTTCACATTGTTTACTATTTGCTTTAAACGTGGCTGGAACACCAACCATGCACATTGGTGCATCTCTTCAGCATTTAGAGACACTGCTTCTCCCCCTGTGTCCCAAACCGAAGAACCAGCTAAAACAG